>NC_079193.1:90872953-91172953 GCF_029499605.1 Hyla sarda | reverse complement strand
GTGTAATATAGGTGTAAAGGGGTAACAGTGGGATGCAGAAAGGTGTACATGGCAGACAGGTGTGTAGAGGGGTGTACATGGGTGACAGAGGGGTGTAGGGTGATAAAGGGTTGTATAATGGTGGCAGAGGGGTTTAGAGGAGTGAACATGGGTGGCAGAAGGGGGTATAAGTGTACATAGGTTGCAGAGGGTTGTAGAGGAGTGTACATGGGTGGCAAAGGGGTATAAAGGGGTGTACATGGGTTGCAGAGGGGTGTACATGGGTGGCAGAGGGGTATAAAGGGGTGTACATGGGTGGCAGAGGGGTGTAGAGGGGGTCTACATTGGTGACAGAGGGGTGTAGGGGGTGATAAAGGGGTGGAAATGGAGTGTACATGGGTGGCAGAGTGATGTAGAGACGTGTACATGGGTGGCAGAGGGGTTTAGAGGAGTGTACATGGGTGGCAGAGGGGTTTAGAGGAGTGTACATGAGTGGCAGAGGGGTGTAGGAGTGTACATGGGTGGCAGAGGGGTGTAGAGGAGTGAACATGGGTGGAAGAGGGGTGTATAGGAGTGTGCATGGGCAGCAGAGGTGTGTGGAGGGGTTGTACATGGGTGACAGAGGGGTGTAGGGGGTGATAGAGGGGTGTATAGGGTTGACAGAGGGGTGTAGAGGAGTATACATGGGTGGCAGAGGGGTGTAGAGGAGTATACATGGGTGGCAGAGGGGTTTAGTGGAGTGTACATGGGTAGCAGAGGGGTGTAGGAGTGTACATGGGTGGCAGAGGGGTGTAGAGGAGTATACATGGGTGGCAGAGGGGTGTACATGGGTAGCAGAGGGGTGTAGGAGTGTATATGGGTGGCAGAGGGGTGTAGAGGCGTGCACATGGTTGGCAGAGGGGTGTAGGAGTGCACATGGGTGGCAGAGGGGTGTAGAGGAGTGTACATGGGTGGCAGAGGGGTGTAGAAGAGTGTACATGGGTGGCAGAGTGGTTTAGAGGAGTGTTCATGGGTGGCAGAAGGGTTTAGGAGTGTACATGGGTGCAAGAGAGGTGTAGAGGAGTGTACATGGGTGTCAGAGGGGTGTAGGAGTGTACATGGGTGTCAGAGGGGTGTAGGGGAGTTTACATGGGTGGCAGAGGGGTGTAGGAGTGTACATGGGTGTCAGAGGGGTGTAGAGGAGTTTACATGGGTGGCAGAGGGATGTAGAGGAGTGTGCATGGGTGTCAGAGGGGTGTAAAGAGGTGCACATGGGTGGCAGAGGGGTGTAGGAGTGTACATGGGTGGCAGAGGGGTGTAGAGGGGATGTATATGGGTGGCAGAGGGGTGTAGAGGAGTGACAGATGGTTCAAAGTTCCATCCATATGCCTGATGAAGCGGCGCATGCGCGGTGAAACGCGTTGCTTGGTTTTAGATTAAATCCTTTGTTCTTACCTGTGATCGTTCCAGCCAGCGATGATTTTTTTTTACCCTGCAGCTCCCGTTAGAAGTCTTCTTTTTGTCTGTTACTGTTCAGCAGGAGGGCCACAGACAGAACTTTTATCTTCACTCCAACCCATTGTTGTGTGTGTGTCCACACAACCATCTGCGGTAAGCACAATTTCCCCTCATTTGGGGCTTCCTGCTGGTGGTTTTTCAATATGGAATGACTTCTTATGTTTTGTCTTCAACTGGCCATGTCAGATTATTGGGATTTGCCAAATTCTATAGAAGATGTACTCCCATTTTTTTCCCTGACTGCTCCGATATCTGCCTTGGCCAAAAAAGAGGTGGATGACAAAAACTAAACCCGAGGCTGACTTTGCCTTTTTACAGTTTGCTGCTCCTGTTCTACATCACCCTGTTACATCTAAGAGGTTCTACATTGAAGTCGATGCCTCCTCTGTTGAAGCTGGAGAGGTTCTGTTGCACTAGTGTTTTGTCACTAGTGTTTTTTTCTTCCATCTCTTCTCTTGTGGAACTAAACCATAAATCATAGGTGGAAGGGAGTTGCTTGCCATGAAGTTAGCTCTTGTGGAATAAAGATACTTGCTGGAAGGCACTCTGCTTCCTGTGGTCATCTAGATGGACCATTAAAGGGGTACTCCACCAGAATTTTTTTTTTTAAATCAACTGGTGCCAGAATGTTAAACAGATTTGTAAATTACTTCTATTAAAAATCTTAACCCTTCCAGTACTTATCAGCTGCTGTATGATCCACAGGAAGTTCTTTTCTTTTTGAATTTCCTTTTTGTCTGACCGCAGTGCTCTTTGCTTACACCTCTGTTAATTTCAGGAACTGTCCAGAGCAGGATAGGTTATGGGTTTTGCTCCTACTTTGGACAGTTCCTAAAATGGACAGAGGTGTCAGCAGAGAGCACTGTGGTCAGACAGAAGGGAAATTCAAAAAGAAAATAACTTTCTGTGGATGATAAAGAAGCTGATAAGTACTGGAAGGATTAAGATTTTTAAATAGAAGAAATTTACAAATCTGTTTAACTTTCTGGCACCAATTGATTTAAAAAAAATTACCCCTTTAAAACTGGACCTACCTACAACTTTCTCAGAATTTGAATCTTCAACAAGCCAGGTGGGCGCTCTTCCTCATAAGGCTCAGCTTCCTTTTGCACTTTCGTCTTGCAAAAAAGAACGATAAGATCAATGTTCTCTCTTGTGCTTTTGACACAGCTGACCAGACTGAAGAACCTCAGGAAATCATTGACAAAAACATTGACCCAAATCGTCTGATTTCTGTCGCTCTTGTTCTGATGAAAGATATTCACCCAGGGAAGACCTGTGTCCCATCAGCAAAGATAAAGAAAATGCCCACCTGTGGACAAAGTCCTAAGTGTGCTGAGATCCGTAAAAAGTCAAACAACAAGGGGTATTGGTGGAAGGGTACTGTTGGCATTCACCTGCGTGATGAGTGTAGCGGCACTCACTGCTGCCAGGCTGCCATCACTGCTTTATCTGAACTTTGGCTGGTCATGGCTTCCACCTATGGCCTATCTCCTGTTTCCACCTTCATGGCTGCAGTTCCTGGTCTGCCCCACAGGAATCATACTCATGCACTAGCTGAAATTTAGAGGGCCAGTGTGCACATCTCCAATGTGTCCTATACATTGCCCTAACTTAAATTGTCTAGTTAAAGGGGGAATCCAGATAGAAAAAACAGACATGGCCGCATATCCACAATTTTGCATTTTGATCTAATTGCTTCTCAGCATAATTTCAAAAACTAACAGGCTGGTAGTATACATTTTGATCAAAAGGTACAAGCCCACTCGCCACGTCAAGGCCACCTATTAAGAGTGGGTCCCTAGCATAAAATGCCATAGCACTGGGCGGCGTCCACCACCGCCGCCACACCAGTGCCTACAGGGAGGAACGACCCACCGGCAGAGCGGCCCCCATGCCACTCAAACCAGTCTCCGGGCCACACTTCCCCACAGACACGGTGCCGCGGCAGCAACGGACGCCGCACAGCACCACACCAGTGTGAACAAGGTGTAAGGCTCACTTACCATGTGCTCCCAGTCAGACTGGGAGGCTGCTAGAAAATGAAAGGGCCTAGTGTATCTACCTGCTACTCATATAGGGTTGGGCTGAGGGGGTGGGGCAGAGTGCTATGCCAAGTGGGGAAAAAAAAAAAAAAGGATGGGATAGAATACACAATGTTAATCCAGGTAGAAAAAACAGGCATGGCCGCACATCCACAATTTTGCATTTTTATCTAATTGCTTCTCAGCATAATTTCAAAAACTAACAGGTTGTTAGTATACATTTTGATCAAAAGGTACAAGCCCACTCACCACATCAAGGCCACCTATTAAGAGTTGGTCCCTAACGTCCCTAGCATAAAATTTCGTAGCACTGGGTGGCGTCCACCACCGCCGCCACACCAGTGTCCACAGGGAGGAACAACCCACCGACTCTAATTAGGTGGCCTTGACGTGGCAAGTGGGCTTGTACATTTTGATCAAAATGTATACTAACAACCTGTTAGTTTTTGAATTTATGCTGAGAAGCAATTAGATCAAAATACAATGTAGATGTGCGACCATGTCTGTTTCTTCTACATGAATTCATATTTAAAGGGGGACTCTGCCCCTAGACATCTTATCCCCTAACCAAAAGAAAGGGGATAAGATGTTTGATCACAGGGGTCCCGCTGATGGGCACCTCCGCCATCTCCCGGCCACACTCTGGTGTTCGTTTAGAGCGTTGGGTGCAAGGCCAGTGGCTCGTGAAGTCACGGTCACGCCCTGCTTGTGATGTCACGGCCACGCCGCCTCCCATAGACTTGCATATGGAGGGCATGGCCGTGACGTCATGAGCCTCCACCCTTAATCACCAGTCATCCAGCACAGAGCAAAGTCGCTCCCGATGTCTGGGGTGCCACATCCGAGATCGCGGGGGTCCCCAGTGGCGGGACCCCCACATTCAAACATCTTATCCCCTATACTATGGATAGGGGATAAGATGTCTAGGGGTGGAGTACCCCTTTAAGGTTGCTGTGCTGTGTCTTCTGCTATTACCACCAGGCTGCTGACCTGTTGCATCAACCTCACCCCTACCGGCGCAGTGTACTGTATAGGAGTGAGGACCACTGCCCGTAATATTTAGACTGGGCAATCATATTTCAATCGGGGTACTTCTGAATTCAAATTGGGATCTGAATCTGAAAGGAGTCTGACTAATCTAATCTGTAAAATCCGCCAAATTAAGTCCAAAACAAATCATGGAAGATTTAATCATATCTCTTATTGGAAAAAAAGAAAATTGCTCTCAATGAACAAATTCAACAAAAAGAAAAAAAAAAACACAGTTTAGGTCTAAGAGAATTTTGAGTCATATGAGATCACTCCCATGCCAAGCACGCCATGATCATGCATCAAAAACAACTAAATGTAGCCATTACAGAAACACATCCAAATGACGCTAAACACATTGTATACTGATGAAAAGTTATCCCTCAAGGCAACAAAAAAGTAGGTCAAAATAATTCAGAACAAAGTGACCTTCATCCATAGTTACCCATGTATATTTTAGCTTATGTGGATATTGATTAACTTTCCCTTGTGATATGAGGGGGTGACATCCTGATAAGTTTTTGGGTATAAATATCAGTCGTTCACACTGATCACGCATACTGATCTTGGATCCACCATGAAGTTTCTTCTGATCTGTGTGCTCCTCGGAGCAGTTGGTGAGTCTTGTGGGTCCTTCCTTCCAGTTCCTCCAACATCTTTCTGTTCTACTAGGTTTGAGGTTCTGTTCTTATCCTTGATCATCCATTTAATTTCTCTATATGTAATATTCATGAGAAACCAATAGTAACAGTATATTATGAAGTGGTCCATTATATCCTTCCCAGCTGCTTTTGAGGATGATGATAAGATTGCAGGAGGTTACACCTGCACCAAGAACTCCGTCCCCTACCAGGTGTCTCTGAACTCTGGCTACCACTTCTGTGGTGGATCCCTGATCAACAACCTTTGGGTGATCTCTGCTGCTCACTGCTACAAGGCGTAAGTTACTTCTATTCAACCTAAGACTAAACCTTTCAGTTGAAGTCACCTATTAGCTAAGTGGAACCACAGAACAATGGGGGACATGTATCAAAGATTTTACCCCTGTTTTGTGTGTATTTTTTTGCGCAAAATTTTGCGCAAGCCCTTTTATTGCGCATTTTTTTGCACACGTTTTGGTAGAGCATGTCCTCCAGATGTGGCTAAATCGGGGTACCTTGGAGTGACATCTATAGTACGCATGGATTTATTAACTGTGTACTTTTTTTACACCCAAAATTTTGCCGCAAGATCTGGGGTTTTTTTTTGCGCAAATATAAGCCATCTTGGACTTAACGTACCAAGTTGCTCTAAATCATTGATTCTATTTTCCAAAGAGTGAATTGAGGAGATTACTATATTTACCCGCAATTTATGAAGCTCATTGCTCTTGATTGATAAATTTAGCTCTTCTGCGCATAATTTAGAATTCGGGAAAAGGGGTAAACTGCTTCTACCATACACAAATAATGATACATTTCCCCCAATGTGTGCATGTTTTATTGTGTTGGAGCCATTGATGCCTCTATGATCTGGAGGGAAGCCATAAGATGGTGAAGAAAACACGTACCGTATATATTCGAGTATAAGCCGATACTGTGCTGAAAACGCCCCCCTCAGCTTATACTCGAGTGAACTCTCCGCCTGTCAATCAATTCTCAGTGGTCTTCAACCTGCGGACCTCCAGATGTTGCAAAACCACAACTCCCAGCATGCCCGGACAGCCATCGGCTGTCCGGGCATGCTGGGAGTTTTAGTTTTGAAACATCTGGAGGTCCACAGGTTGAAGACCACTGCGGTCTTCATCATCATCCAGACCCCCCCTTTAGTTTCCTACTCCCCTCCCCTCGGTGGGAAGGAACTGTGAGCTGATCCTGGCCATCTATGCTGCAGGGATCGTCCGGTGGGTAGGGTTAGACATTCCGGGCTGTCCATTTTCACCGGGAGGCCCTCTTCCCCACTCTGGGCTGGCCCAGCCTAGTGACGTTGCCTTGACGACGACGGGTGTAGGGTATATGGGGGGTGTAGCTGTGCAGTTACTAAAGGGTGCTTGCTTAACCGTTTCTATTCGTGACACCAGGGTGAGGGCTATTCTCTGTATGCTTGTCCTACCGCCACCCGTCTCAAGAGCGATAGGGAGATAGGAAATTATTGATTTTCCACAACCGGAGATTTGCAGAAACTTGTCGGAACTTTTACTGAAGATTTTATGCAATAATGAACAGGAACTGTCCATATAACAAAGTCTATTAGAGCTTGACAAGTGGTTGGGACCTCGTGAGTCTATTGAGCTTAGGAAGGTAATTGTTGCACTGATCCACTGGATTTAGGGGTTTAGATTCAGTCCAGTAATCACGCTAGCTTTAGCAGGGATTGAGATTTTAACTCACGGTTTAGTTTCAGGCCGAGGCCGGCAGGCTTCTGACCCAACCTGTCTTTGTAAGTTGCGCAGATCCGTCCTGATAGTCCGGCATCCACGAGAGCAGCAACCCAAGAGAACGATCATTGGCTACAGCTCCCTTATATGGGCAGGGGCTGGACTTAAGCTCACTGGTCCATAACAACTGTCAATCTTCTGTACAAAGAGTTATGGGTAATCATGTGACCCAAGGACCTCCAAAGATCCTCCAACATACCATAGAGGAATTAACACAGTCACATGACCGAAGGTCCTGCGACGCTACCAAGGTAAGTATACTAATAAACATTATATTAAATATATACATTTAAACATTACAAAACTAGAAAAGAAGGAGGCGACTAGGGGCTGTCCCACCTGGGGGACCCAACTTGAACATAGTAACTCTGACTTTGGGACCACCATACAAGGTACGGTATGCAATACAGTACCGGGACACCACATGTTCACACGTACGCAGATTTGATGAGCAGGATTTGATGCACAGGATTTTCTGCTGCAGATTTCAATGTAAACTAAATGGCTGAGCACAGCTCCTAATCTGCAGTTACAAATCCTGTACAGGATCCTGTACGTGTGAACGTACCCTTAGGCTAAGTCTCCACTTGGTTTTTTGAACTGCGTTTTTAGGGATTAAAAAAACGCCTGAAAAATCGCCAGTGCAAGTTACGTCATCATGCTTTTTTTCTGGCATTTTTTACGGCGTTTTTTTCATTTGTGTGGAAATTGCACCTTGGCGTTTTTATTGGTACCCATTTCTTGGGTACCAAAAAAAAAAGAGGATGCAGCAGTGATGGAAATGTTTTTATTAAATGCAATGTATATATTTTATAACCCAATTTTTATTATTTTTTGATACAGTGGGTGTTCCACTTTTTTTTTTAAATACATTTTTTACATTTTTTATCTAGTACTACTACTCCCAGCATGGAACAGACTGTTCCATGCTGGGAGTGATAGTACCTGTACTATAGACATATATCGTCCATAATATAGCACTATACTCCGGCCACCGATGTCAACAGAAATTCATATTTCCCACCCAGAGCTGTGATTGGCCGGATGGTTGCAGCCAATCACAGCTCTGAGGAAAAGATGAATGAATGAGTGGCCGGCCCGGAGTATAGTGCAGAGCAGGGATGTGAGCGATGTATACAGCCGCTCCATCTCTGCTATAGACAGGACGATCACAGAGGGTGTCAGTAGTGACATCCACTGTGATGTGTCCTTAAGCAGGCACTACTACTCCCAACATGGAGTTCACTCTGCTCCATGCTGGGAGCTGTAGTACCTGTATTAATAGACAGATCGCAGCGAGTGTAACTTCTGACACCCGCTGCAATCTGTCTATTAATGCAGGTACTACAGCTCCCAGCATGAGGCAGAGTGTACTCCATGTTGGGAGTAGTAGTAGCTGCAGTTATGGAAAGATCACAGCAGGTATCAGTGATGTTCCTGTATAATGTATAGATGCGGCGGCCGCTCTCCTATGGTCCCCTGCACGGCCGTATATATACACATGTTCCTATTTCTCACAGAGAGCTGTGATTGGCTGGAACCATCTGGCCAATCACAGCTCTGCGGGAAATATGAATTAGTGTAAATATACGTCAGGGCAGGGGACCATAGAAGAGCGGCCGCCGCATCTATATATTATACAGATAGATCGCAGCGGGCGATCTGTCTATTAGTACAGGTAGTACTACTCCCATCATGGAACAGTGTGTTCCATGCTGGGAGTAGTAGTAGTAACTAAAAAAAATGAAAAAAATATAGCAAAAAAGTGAAAAACACACACACAATACATTTTTATTATTGTCGGCTACATTTTTATTTCCCCGCACACATAAATTGATCCCTGTTTAAAAAGTAATAGTTTTTTTTTCCCCAATAATATACATTTCGTTAGATACAATTTTTTCCTTCACTACTATATTTTAGAAAAAAAAAATGTAATGGTACCCTACGAAATTTTATTAAAAACAGCTATCTACATCCCTTTTTTGGATCGCTAAAGTCCAAAAAAGATTAAAAACCGCCTGCAAAAACACCAAAGTTAAAATCCACATAGCGTTTTTCTTGGCGTTTTCTCACTCCCATAGACTTCTATTGGAGCAAAACGCCACGATTTTGACAAAAAATGCCAGTTTGAGGGAACTACAGCGTTTTTTTCAAAACGCCAAAGAGCGGAAAAAAACGCAGAAAAAGTGAAAAAAACGCCAAAAGGATAAAAAAAAACGCCTAAGTGAAAAAACACAAAGTAGAATTCGAAATTTGCAATTTCTCATTGACTTACAGCTAACATCTGGCCGCAGCGTTTTTTTGACCCAAAAAAATGCCATGTGGCAGAATTGACGTTTTTCATTGCGTTTTGCAAAAAAAAAAAAAAAAAAAAAAAACAAGTGGAGACTTAGCCTTAGAGAGAATATTGGTCCCAGGGAAGGGACCATCATCTATGGAACATCCTTCGAATATGCCCTAAATGTCCAAAATAGAATGCCGCTCTAATGTTTAGTCAAACCAGAACTACATGCCTTGGTTACAGCAATGATGGATTTCAAAAAAGGAATTGAAAGTATCATGTGACATCTATGTAACAAATGTTTAATTAGTGGCTGCATATTAGACAATAGAGAAGTTTCTTAAAAGGAAAAAAGAAACAAGAATAATTAACCACATACCTGTCAACATGACTCATCTTTCAGAAAAAGGATCCTGTACTTCTGCTATTCATTCCGAGGCATTTATGTGGAATAGAGAACTTTTCCTTCCTTTTTATCAGTAAATTTATTCAACACAAGTTTTTTTAATTGGGAAAAATTACTGTGAAAAGAAACAATGTTTTTGCCTCAAGCTGAAACATCTGTGGCATGGTATTTACAGCGTTGCATTTCCAAGTAGTAAATTGCATCTTAAAAACAATTGTCATCTTTTCACAAGTCACTTGACCTAATAAATAGTTTTGTAACAAGTATAAACTAATTTAAAAAGTTCTATCATTTTAACAAGTAAATCTTAATTAATGGAGCACTATATGGGCAAGGTTACACACAATTTGTTTCTGATTTTAGTTACAGACTTTTACGTAAAAGTTTACTATGCATGTGGATATGATAAGTTCTCATCCACAAGCTGCAGAAATTTTCAGCCTGGAAATTGACCCACAGCAAGGATTTTTAATAATTTTTAGGGTGTATTCACAGGTACAGTATCCTGTGTTCGATCTGCAGGATATATAGCTGCAGGTTTTATGCTGCAGATTTCAACGTAAACACTGTCACTGTATGATGAGAGTTGTAGTTTTTGCAAAAGCTGAAGGCACACTGGTTGCAAAAACACAGAGTTTGTTGCTTACCTCAGTGTTTTGCAACCAGTGTGCCTCCAGCTGTGGCAAACTACAACTCCCAGCATGCACTAAGACCATTCATGCTGGGAGTTGTAGTTTTGCAACAGCTGGAGGCACACTGGTTGCAAAACACTGAGTTAAGTAACAGACTCTGTTTTGCAACCAGTGAGCCTCCAGCTGTTGCATAACTACAACCACCAGCATGCACAGACAGCCAAATGGCATAATGGGAGTGTTAATAGTATGCCTCCAGCTGTTGCATAACTACAAGTCCCAGCATGCCCTTCAGCTGTCACTGCATGATGAAAGTTGTAGTTTTTGCAACAGCGGAAGGCACACTGGTTGCGAAACAGAGTTTGTTACCAGTGTGCCTCCAGCTGCAACCAGTGTGCCTCCAGCTGTTGCAAACTACAACTCCCAGCATGCACTGATAGACCATACATGCTGGGAGTTGTAGTTTTTCAACAGCTGGAGGCACACTGGTTACAAAACACTGAGTTAAAGGGGTTCTTCAGAAAGTTAAACTGATTTGTAAATTACTTCTATTAAAAAATCTTAATCCTTTCAGTTCTTATGAGCTGCTGAAGTTGAGTTGTTCTTTTCTGTCTAAGTGCTCTCTGATTACACTTGTCTCGTGAACCGCCCAGTTTAGAAGCAAATCTCCATAGCAAACCTCTTCTACTCTGTGCAGTTCCCGAGACAATCAGAGGTGTCAGCAGAGAGCACTGTTGTCAGACAGAAAAGAACTACTCAACTTCAGCAGCTGATAATTATTGGAAGGATTAAGATTTTTTAACCCCTTAAGGACCCGGGCTTTTTCCGTTTTTTCATTTTCAATTTTTCCTCCTTAACTTTAAAAAATCATAACTCTTAAAAATTTTCACCTAAAATGATATATAATGGCTTAATTTTTGCGTCACTAATTGTACTTTGTAATGACATTAGTCATTTTACCCAAAAATCTACGGTGAAACGGGAAAAAAAATCAATGAGCGACAAAATTGATGAAAAAACTCTATTTTGTAAGTTTTGGGGGCTTCCGTTTTTACGCAGTACATTTTTCAGCAAAAATTACACCTTATCTTTATTCTGTAGGTCCATACGGTTAAAATGATACCCTACTTGTATAGGTTTGATTTTGTATCACTTCAGAAAAAAATCATGAATACATGCAGGAAAATTTATACGTTTAAAATGGTAATCTTTTGACCCCTATAACTTTTTTATTTTTCTGTGTTCAGGGTGCTACGAGGGCTAATTTTTTGCGCCGTCATCTGAAGTTTTTAGCGGTACCATTTTTGTTCTGATCAGACTTTTTGATCACTTTTTATTCACTTTTTTGTGGCATAAAAAGTGATCAAAAATGCGCTATTTTGGACTTTGGAATTTTTTTGCGCATACGCCATTGAATGAGCAGTTTAAAAAGCGGTATATTTTTATAATTCGGACATTTCCGCACGCGGCGATACCACATATGTTTATTTTTATTATTATTTACATAATGTTTTTTTTTTTTTGGGGAAATGCCGGGTGATTCAAACTTTTATTAGGGGAAGGGATAATTGAAAGGGTTAATGATTTTTTTTACACTTTTCTTATGCAATATTATAGCTCCTATAGGGGGCTATAACATTGCATTAACTGATCTTTTACACTGATTGATCCATCTCCATAGGAATGGATCAATCAGTGTTTTCGGCGATTGAATGCTCAAGCCTGGATCTCAGGCTTGAAGCATTCATTCGGCGATCGGACAGCACAGGAGAAGGTAAGAAGACCTCCTCCTGTGCTACAGCTGTTCGGGATGCCGCGATTATACCGCGGCGATCCCGAACAGCTCCCTGAGCTAACCGGCACATTTTACTTTCGTTTTTAGCCGCGCGGCTCAGCTTTGAGCGCGCGGCTAAAGGGTTAATAGCGTGCGGCACAGCGATCAGTGCCGCGCGCTATTAGAGGCGGGTCCCTATGACGCCGGGCCCGCCGCGATATGATGCGGGGTCACCGTGTGACCCCGCGTTATATCGCAGGACCGGGACACAGGACGTACTCATACGTCCTGGGTCCTTAAGAGGTTAATAGAAGTAATTTACAAATCTGTTTAACTGAAGCCAGTTGATATATAAAAAAAAGTTTTTTCCTGGAATACCCCTTTAAGTTACAAACTCTGTGTTTTGCAACCGGTGTGCCTCCAGCTGTTGCATAACTACCAACCCCCAACATGCACAGACAGCCAAAGGGCATGCTGGTAGCTCTAGTTTTGCAACAGCTGGAGGTCCCCCTTCCACGGGTGGGGGTTTACAGTGAGTTTTTTGCTGCAAGTTTGAGATGCAGCAAATTTTCCGCTGCAGCTCAAACTCCAAGCGGGAAACCCCCGCCCGTGTGAATGTACCCTAAAAACACTACACTACACTAACACAAAATAAAGGGTAAAACACTACATATACACCCCCCTTACACAGTTACACACACAAACACACACACACACCAAATTTAAAAAAAAAATGTCTCGTATAACACTTTTTCCAAAACGGAGCCTCCAGCTGTTGCAAAGCAACTCCCAGTATTGCTGAACAGCCATTGATTGTCCAGGCATGCTGGGAGTTTTGCAAAAGCTGGATGCACCCGGTTTGGGAAACACTGCCGTAGGGTAATTTTGGTATCGGAGGCAAGTGTAATTCTTGCATCCAGGTCCGACCCTATGCAAATCCCTAATTTAGGCCTCAAATTAGCATGGCGCTCTCTCTCTTCGGAGCCCTGTCGTATTTCAAGGCAACAGTTTAGAGCCACATATGGGGACATTTCCGTACTTGGGAGAAATTGCCTACCAAATTTTGGTGGTCTTTTTCTCCTTTTACCCCTTATGAAAAGGTAAAGTTGTGGTCTACACCAGCATGTTATTGTAAAAAAATAAAAAATGTTACACTAACATGCTGGTGTTGCCCCATACTTTTCATTTTCACAAGAGGTAAAAGGAAAAGAAGACCCCCAAAATTTGTAACACAATTTCTTCTGAGTACGGAAATACCCCATATGTGGGTGTAAAATGCTCTGCAGACACACAACAAGGCTCAAGAGTGAGAGCGCATTATGTACATTTAAGGTGATTTGCACAGGGGTGGCTGATCATTACAGCAGTTCTGACAAACGCAAAAAAGAAAAAAAACACCCACATGTGACCCCCTTTCGGAAACTACACCCCTCATGGAACATAACAAGGGGTATAGTGAGCCTTAACACCCCACAGGTGTTTGAAGAATTTTTGTTAAAGTTGAAAATGAAAATGAAAATTTTGTCACTAAAATGCTGGTGTTATCCCAAATTTTTCATTTTTACAAGGGGTAATAGGAAAAAAGCAACCCAAAATTTTTAACCCCATTCTATATAAATACCCCATATGTGGATGTAAAGTGCTCTGCGGGAAAACTACAATGCTCAGAAGAGAAGGAGCGCCATTGGGCTTTTGGAGAGAGAATTTGTTTGGAATAGAAGTCGGGGGCCATGTGCGTTTACAAAGCCCCCATGGTGCCAGAACAGTGGACCACCCACACATGTGACCCCATTTTGGAAACTTCACTCCTCACGGAATGTAATAAGGGGTGCAGTGAGCATTTACACCCCACAGGTGTCTGACAGATTTTTTGAACAGTCGTCCGTAAAAAATGAGAAATAAAAATTTTCATGTGCACAGCCCACTGTTCCAAAGATCTGTCAAAAGCCAGTGGGGTGTAAATTCTCACTGCACCCCTTATTACATGACCCCCGACTTCTATTCCAAACAAATTTACTCTCCAAAAGCCCAATGGCGCTCCTCTCTTCTGAGCATTGTAGTTTGCCCGCAGAGCACTTTACATCCACATGAGGTATTTCAGGGTTAAAATTTTGGGAGGCTTTTCTCCTATTACCCCTTGTGAAAATGAAAAATTTGGGGTAACACCAGTATTTTAGTGGAAAAAAAAAAAATCTATTTTTTCATTTTCACACCTGTGGGGTGTAAAGGCTAACTGGTGTTAACTGCAAAGCACTTGACGTCCATACATGGGGTATTTCCATACTCAGAATAAATGGGGTTACAAATTTGGGGGGCATTTTCTCCTATTACCCCTTGTAAAAAAAATTTGGGGGTGGAATGAATTTTTGTGAAAAAAAATATTTCATTTACACATCCGACTTAATGAAAAGTCGTCAAACACCTGTGTGGTGTTAAGGCTCACTGTACCCCTTGTTATGTGCCTTGAGGGGTGTCGTTTCCAAAATAGTATGCCATGTGTTTTTTTTCCTTGCTGTTCTGGCACCATAGGGGCTTCTTAAATGTGACATGACCCCCGAAAACCAAAATTTCCTTTCAAAAAACCAAATGTGGCTCCTTCTCTTCTGAGCATTGTATTGTGCTCACAAAGCACTTTATGTCCACACATGGGGTATTTTCATACTCAGAAGAAATGGGGTTACAACTTTTGGGGGGCATTTTCTCCTATTACCTCTTGTAAAAATGGTTAATTTGGTGAAAAAACAGCATTATAGTGTGAAAAAAAAAAAAAGTTACACATCCGACTTTACCAAAAAGTCGTCAAACACCTGTGGGGTGTTAAGGTTCACTGTACCCCTTGTTACGTGCCATGAGGGGTGTAGGTTCCAAAATAGTAGGCCATGTCAGGGTTTTTTTTCTTGCTGTTATGGCACCATAGGGGCTTCCTAAATGTGACATGCCCCCCAAAAACCATTTCAGCAAAATCCCGTTGTCGCTCCTTTGCATCTGAGCCCTCTAGTGCACCCACAGAGCCCTTTACATTCACATATGAGTTATTTCCTTACTCAAGAGAAATTGGGTTACACATTTTTACCCTTTGTAAAAATTCAAAAACTGGGTCTACAAGAACATGTTAGTGTTAAAAAAAAATGGAGATTTTGAATTTTCTCCTTCACTTTGCTGCTATTCCTATGAAACACCTAAAGGGTTAACAAACTTTCTGAATGTCATTTTGAATACTTTGAGCGGTGCGGTCTTTATAATAGGTCATTTATGGGGTATTTCTAATATGAAGGCCCCTCAAATCCACTTCAAAACTGAACTGATCCCTGAAAAATTCCGATTTTGAAAATTTTGTGAAAAATTGGAAAATTGCTGCTTAAGTTTGAAGTCCTCTGATGTCTTCCAAAAGTAAAAACATGTTAACTTTATGATGCCAACATAAAGTAGACATATTGTATATGCGAATCAATATATCATTTATTTGGTATGTCTATTTTCCTCACAAGCAGAGAGCTTCAAAGTTAGAAAAATGCTAAATTTTAAAAAAATTTCATGAAATTTTTGAATTTTTCACCAAGAAATGATGCAAATTTCGACGGAAATTTACGATTATGTAAATGTCAAAAAACTATCTCTGAATCAAATTCATAAGTAAAAGCATCCCAGAGTTATTAACGCTTAAAGTAACAGTGGTCAGATGTGCAAAAAATGCTCTGGTCCTTAAAGGGGTACTGCGGTGGCCAATGTGTTTTTTCAGTTTCTACTTACCCTTTCAGGTGAGTTTCCTTGTTATCTCTGGTCTCATGCTTGCTCTTTGTTTGTCTTTCTTTTCCTTTCTTTGCACAAGTGTGTCCATGTAGTGTAGCATCTATTTCCGTTTTGCCTTTGTTTTAGAAACTATAGCTCCCAGCATGTCTTGTGGCCTGTCTCCACTTTCAGTGCCTTGCCCAACTTGTTTTGCATTGCCGCCCAGCCCTGCTCTGCAGTGCCCGTGGCTGACTGACTTTCAGCGCTTGCAGGGGTAGGTGACAGCTTCTGTTCTCTGATCGGAAGAGAACAGAAGCCCTGCGCCCGCAGCTCACAAATTATTCATTCCCCGATGTGGGGAGAATGTGCAGTGCTGCAGCTCACAGTTAACCCTTTCCCCGATGCGCGGACATCGCTTTTGGGGGGGGGGGAGGAAGCAGAACAGCGCCCGCGGGTCACATATGATTAGTTCCCCGATGTGGGGACAGCGGGCTGTGGCTGACAATTCATTCATTCCTATATGTGGGGACTGCGGGGTGAGAAGCTGACAGTGCGCCCGCAGGGGGAATCATGATAGGGCTGCGGCTGACATCTTACTAATTCCCCCATCATGGGGACCGTGCGCCTGGGGGGGGGAGGGGGGGAATCATGATAGACAATTCCCCTGATTCCTCCCGGGGGCACACGGTCCCCATGGTGGGGAAGGGGTTACATGTCAGCTGCAGAGCTGATACAGGGTATTCAGTACATTGTGAGCCGGGTGGCAGGGCAGGCTGACAGCAGGAGGAGAAATCCATCCTCCAGCAACAATTCAATGAGTATTCATTACGGTGGGGGGTGGAAAAGGGGCAAACCCATTGCAGGAGAAAAAACAACAGCAACGCCTGCAGCACTGACGTCTTGTCCACAACAGTAAACAATCATGGCCGCAGGTGTGGACGACAATCAAAAGCAACCAGAAAAACTACTGAACTTCCGTCACAGAAAAGAGGTCAGTAAAAAACAGATATGCTGTGGACAGATGTATAACATGCGAATTACAAAAGTGTTCAACTTGCTACAAATGCTAGATAATCATAAAACTGTTATACCGGAGTACCCCTTTAAGGTGAAAAAGGTGGTTGGTCCTTAAGGGGTTAAACTTCACAAGCAGACCTGCATCAAAACCACAACAGCAGATTTTGAAGACTCTTTCCTGTTAATCTAAATGAGGCTTGCAGGCAAAACAGTCCTGGGGTATTTTCCTTTTGTGTGGTTCTTTTTGGAAGATGACAATTGCAGATCAATGTAATCCAAACAGATTTAATTGAACTGAAACGGGCTGTCTGTTACTAAAAATATCTTATCCCCTATCCACAGGATCACTTAGGCACCCCATGATCTCCGAAACAGTACCCCCAGCTTTAATTCATTTGTATGTGAGCACTACCATACAAATGAATGGAGCATGTGCTGTCTTAAAGGGGAACTCTGGTGGAAAACAAGTGGGAAACAAATGTCTTTAAATTAACTGGTGGCAGAAAGTTAAAGCATACCCATCAGATCCATATATATATATCACTCAGTACCTAATCCTGACCATGTACATCGCATTTTTCTTTATTTTTTTTATTACAGCTCACTAGTCTGAATTCCTCTCAATGGGAGGGGGCGTGGCCTCACTGTGCAGGTCTCCGCCCCCTCCATCAGTATGCTGTCTGCTCACTACAACTCGCAGCTTGTCCTCACTGACAGTAGTGGGACACAAGCTGACAGTGGGAGGATTTTTCCTGCAGCTGTGAGCCCTGCACTCACAGCTGTCAATCAAGGAAGTGTGTCCATGACATAGGTGATGACGCATGGACACAGCAGGACTAGTAGGTGTCCAAGCAAGCGGGGGGGGGGGGGGCAGTTGCTTGACTGGCTTTTTCAGTATGAAATACTGAAAATGTTCTAATGAAAGCAATTGCAAGACCTATTGGTTTTGCATACTTTACAACATATCAAATGTTTTTGTATCTGACACTGCCCATTTAAACATATTTGATAATTATTTCTATTTAAAAATATGAAGCCTTCCAGTCCTTATTGACTGTGTTCTCTGCTGACACCTCTGTCCATGTCAGAAATTGTCCAAAGCAGAAGCAAATCCCCACAGAAACCTCTCCTGCTCTGGACAGTTCCTGACATGGACAGAGGTGTCAGCAGAGAGCACTGTTGTCAGACTGGAAAGAACTACACAAATTTCTCTATTGTTTATCTGTAGTAGGCAGCAGCTGATAAGTACTGGAAGGGTTAAGATTTTTAAATAGAAGTCATTTTCAAATTTGTATAACTTTCTGGCACCAGTTGATTTGAAAACAGAAAAATCATGCAGCAAAACGTATCCCCTATCTGTCCGAAATCCCCCCTCCACGTATCTCTATAGGAGAGCCGGAGATAGTTAAACACTGTATCTCTGGCACTCCAATAAAGATACTGCCACTATGTGAAGTGGTCGACACGCCCCATTTCCTTTGTATGGGGGATAAGTTTTTTTGTATGATAGTTCACATGTACACAGATTTGATGAGCAGATTTGATGCACAGGATTTTCTGCTGCAGATTTCAATGTCAACTAGACGACTGAGCACAGCTTCTAATTGGCAGTTACAAATCCTACGCAATAGCGACATCATTGGAGGTGGAAGGCCACATGTCACGAAGGCGAAAAGGTACAAGAGTATAGAGTGGATGAAAAAAAAAATATATATATACCATAATCAATGTAAACAATGTCTGAAAAAATGAATATAACAAAAATAGTGTAATTGTATATATATATATATATATATATATATATATATATATATATATATACCGTATATCGCTTGGCATTCAAATAAAATTTTGAGATTCAGGAAATGCTACCTGAAAAGGTGGTGTGATTGAGCTGCTTTGCACACACACATATATATATATATATATATATATATATATATTTTTTTTTTTTTTTTTTTTACTGGAAACCGGTAAAAAACACTGCAAAAAATATAGTAGAATAAACAAAAACGTGCAAAAAATTATAGTTAGTGATGGGTATAAATAATATTTTAATAAATAGATAATATTATTCATTATCAAAAATAATATGGCCAACCAATACTAGAACCTCACTACATGAGTCCCTTCTATTAAAAATGATATTCAGTATATGATTTATGATTTCCTTCTTCTACCTGTTGGCTAAAGCTTAGTAGCCTTATTTCTTGGGTCACCTTCTATATAACTAACAGTAGTGGGCCTCCAAAACTGTGCCCACACGTGTGAGGGGTGACAGTATATGCACTTGGACAAGCTGCCCCCCCCCCCCCTTTTTTTTTTTTTTTTAAATCAACTGGTGCCAGAAAGTTAAACAGATTTGTGAAATACTTCTATTAAAAAAATCTTAATCCTTCCAGTTCTTTTTAGGGGCTGTATACTAAGGAGAAATCAAAAAAAGAAATGCATTTCCTCTGATGTCATGACCACAGTGCTCTCTGCTGATATCTGCTGTCCAATATAGGAACTTTCCAGAGCAGCATATGTTTGCTATGGGGATTTTCTCCTGCTCTGGACAGTTACTAAAATGGACAGCAGAAGTCAGCAGAGAGCACTGTGGTCATGACATCAGAGGAAATGCATTTCTTTTTTGGATTTCTCTTTAGTATACAGCCTCTAAAACGAACTGAAATGATTAATATTTTTTAATAGAAATGATTTACAAATCTGTTTCACTCTCTGGCACCAGTTCATTTAAAAACAAAAAAAGTTTTCCATGGGAGTACCCCTTTAACTCACCACTCTACAAAGTGGCTAAAGGGAGCTCTGTTTTAAAAAGACGGGAGTTGGGCAAGAGAAAACAATACTGCATGTCTGGTATTCTTCTGTGCTCAACTCCCCTAAAATATCGGGCACCCGACAAACCCCATTCAAAGTCAATGGGATCAGTCAGGACCCGTTGGTGCCAGTTGAGCTTCAACCCGTTCAGGGTCCGTTATGAACACAAAATGAGAGCCTAACGAACCCAGAACAGGGCAGAGCAGTCATGTGAGCCTAAAATCTACTATTCAGTCATTGTACATAGCATAAAATCTGCAGTAAAGTCCTCAGCATTACACCCATAGGTTTGCAGATTTTATGCTGCGAAATGTACTACATGACATGTGAACATACCCTTAGAGAAGAAATCTATTATCAAGATAAATGTACTACAAGACTACCAAGAATAATAAAACAGCGAGTGGATAGGAATTCATAAAACCATACCTGCCACTATTAAAATTGGAAAAGAAGTATCACATGGCAAACCAACCCTATCACCCCGTCTTCATTCCTCTTCTGATATAGAGTTTTAAGTTACAGGCTGAGGTTTCATTTTGAACAATATTCACTGCCGCTAATACCGAGACAGAGGAAGTAGCCAACCAAGAGCACGAGATGATCTCATATTTTTACTTGTCTGTCTGATGAACAATTTATGCAAAGGAAATATACACAAAGAGATTAACCTGCCAGTTTGTAGATCAGAGTGCAAGGCATTATCTCAGAAGAGTGCAGGAAATTGGATATGTTTTTGGAGTATCTGGAAGCTATTTGTAGAGATCTGAACATCAGTTCAGTGCATCTTATCTTTGAATTTCAGGCATCTGTGTTATTCTGTGCAGAACTATTAAATGTGATTGCCTCCGATCATTTAGAAACTTTTTGATAATAATTTTCTTTCCTCATAGGTCATGAATTAATAGGAAAATAGAAAATGTCTCTATTGACCACGTTTTTAATGCCAGCTTGTAAGGAGAATACAAAGGAGTATATGATGAGTATTTGCTTTTTTCATTTCCATGACCAATCAATGGTTCGGGTGCCTTATGCCCCATAGTTGTGGGGTTCACAATAGGAGCCCTGGCAAACTGGGACCGTACGCACTGGCTACAATACAATATCCAAACTGACAATATTGCTAGCATGGCCAAACCCTCAATGTTAAATGTAAGACAATGACTTAACACCGGAGAATATACTTTCTCTCTCTTGATATATCACTCAGTTAAGTGTGTGTGTATATGTTTCAGCATCACTTCCAAATGGCTGGAGATATTTCAATGAAACTTGGTACACGTTACTTATATGTTAACTAAAAATATAGGATAGTTTAATGAATTTTGCAAGGTTCTGGCTTTTTGTCTAAAGTCTCATGCAATTCTATGGGACTTCTGGTACCTTACTCTGCAAGCTCTGCTCTGCATTTCCTGGTGAGTGTGTTGGGTCAGCTTGCAAGCCACACCCCTCCCAAAAGTTATGCCCCCTCCTACAATTCACACCCCTCCCACAGGTCATGCCCCCTCCTACAATCCACACCCCTCCCACAAGTCATACCCCCTCCTACAATCCACACCCCTCCCACAAGCCATACACCCTCCTACAATCCACACCCCTCACACAAGTCATACTCCCTCCTACAATCCACACCCCTCCCACAAGTCATACACCCTCCTACAATCCACACCCCTCCCACAAGTCATGCCCCCTCCTATAATCCACACCCCTCCCACAAGTCATACCCCCTCTTATAATCCACACCCCTCCCACAAGTCATACCCCCTCCTACAATCCACACCCCTCCCACAAATCATGCCTCTTCTATTTTTCACCCAATTTCCCTACCTCACAGGTCCTTCAACCACAATCTCTTCATCACAGCTCAGTCCCACCTTACAAGCTTCGCATCTCCGGATGAATTAGGACAGGATGTGAAGTCAAGATATGAGGTCGAAATTTGAGAATAGGAAATGAGAGCAAAAGTATTATTGTAGGCTGACCAGGCAACGCTGGGTACTCTGCTAGTGTCTAATAATGGAAAAGAAGAAATAAAGATCAATGCACGCAGCATTGTCACATGAGTCTGTATTTACAGTATGAAACCTCCATGTGGCAACACATTCTCACCTTAAAGTAATTCTCATTAATATGAGATGGGTGTCGAAAACGCATAGAAAAGTCAAACATTTTTGTGCAAGTCTCTTTGTAAACAAAAATTTGACAACTTTTCAAATTTTGCATCCCTTTTGGAAAAGTAGGTGGAGATTAGCGAGAGGCTTGTGGCATCCAGTGAAGCATAACATTTCCTAAAATTCACACCAGAAAATTGAAGTTAACCATAAAACAAGTCTACAACAACTCATAGCTGGTGTAAAATTCAGTATATAGCACAGACAGTGAAAGGCTGCTATGTGCATGCACCTCTTAATACATTGATGACATCTTATTCCAGTACATAATTTTAGGCTCTTTTCACACCTCGCCAGTGATGGCCATTTGCTGTATTCTGCAGGAAGGCTTCTGGCACATACAGCTAAGGTACCCATAGACCCAGGCATGTAGCTAAAATGGGCCACAGGACAAATTTTAAATTCCATGTGTCATGTGTTTTTCCAAAATTAACCTCATCCCTCTATTAGTTTGTGCCAGGGTATCACACCTTGTCGACTTCTTGAAATAGGTACAATACTGTGATATGTGTGTATATTGACAAAAGATCTGCTGCCCAATAATGATCCTGGAAAAAAATGAAAAAACAGTTAAAGAGCACAGTAAAAGGCACTAAGAAGATAGCCTGGTATTGTCCTTCTGGTGAATTCATCCTCCAAATGCCCTAACAATCCTGCACTGGAACTAAAAGTAATCTGGATGATGGCCCAAGGGAGCAGTCAGCAGAATCCTTTCCTAAATTACCCCCCAGGGCCAATAAACCTAATGTTCAATCATTTGTGGTCATCTCACACAGTCGTGATCACTGCTCTCAATACTGCAGTCTGCTTTTTCAGACTCTCTAATGTCTTTATACACAGTAAATTTACATACAACATGTAATACAGTGGGGATCAAAAGTTTTGGCACCCCAGGTAAAAATTTGTATTAATATGCATAAAGAAGCCAAGGAAAGATGGAAAAATCTCCAAAAGGCATCAAATTACAGATTAGACATTCTTATAATATGTCAACAAAAGTTAGATTTTATTTCCATCATTTACACTTTCAAAATAACAGAAAACAAAAAAATGGCATCTGCAAAAGTTTGGGCACCCTGCAGAGTTAATATCTTGTACTGCCCTCTTTGGCAAGTATCACAGCTTGTAAACGCTTTTTTAGTCAGGCAAGAGTCTTTTAGCCCCTTCATGACCAGGGGTTTTTCCGTTTTTGCATTTACCTTTAAAAAACCATAACTCTTTCAATTTTGCACCTAAAAATCCATATGATTGCTTATTTTTTGCGCCACCAATTCTACTTTGTAATGACTTCAGTCATTTTACCCAAAAATCTGCAGTGGAGCGGCAAAAAATTCATTGTGCGACAAAATTGAAGAAAAAACACAAATTTGTAAATTTTGGGGGCTTCCGTTTCTACGCAGTACATTTTTCGGTAAAAATGACATGTTATCTTTGTTCTGTAGGTCCATACGATTAAAATGATATCCTACTTATATAGGTTTGATTTTGTCGTACTTTTGGAAAAAAACATAACTACATGCAGGAAAATGTATACGTTTAAAATTGTCATCTTCTGACCCCTATAACTTTTTTATTTTTCTGTGTATGGGGCTAATTTTTTGCGCCGTGATCTGATGTTTTTAATGGTACCATTTTTGTAATGATTGGACTTTTTGATTGCTTTTTATTAATTTTTTCATGATATAAAAAGTGACCAAAAATAAGCTATTTTGGACTTTGGAGTTTTTATTGGCGGGTATGCCATTGAACGTGCGGTTTAATTAACTATATATTTTTATAATTCGGACATTTCCACATGTAGCGATACTGCATATGTTTATTTTTATTCACACAGTTTTTTTTTAAATGGGAAAAGGGGGGTGATTCAAACTTTTATTAGGGAAGGGTTAAATTATCTTTATTCACATTTTTTTTTATTAGGGAAGGGTTAAATGATCTTTATTCCCATAGGGGGCTATAACACTGCACACACTCATCTTTTACATTTATCACTGGTTTCTCATAGGAAACCAGTGATCAATGATTCTGCCGCTTGACTGCTCATGCCCGGATCTCAGGCACTGAGCAGTCATTCAGCGATCGGACAGCATGGACGCAGGTAGGGATCCTCTGGCTGTCATGTAAGCTGTTCGGGATGCCGCGATTTCACAGTGGCGATCCAAAACAGCTACCTGAGCTAACCGGCATTAGTTTACTTTCACTTTAGACATGGCGTTCAACTTTGAACGCCGCGTCTAAAGGGTTAATAGCGCACGGCACTGCGATCAGTGCTGCACGCTATTAGCCATGGGTCCCGGCCGTAGCACAGTTGCCGGGCCATGCCGTGACCCCGCGTTATAGAATGGGAGCCGACCCATGACGTACATATATGTCATGGATCGGGAAAGGGTTAATTCTTGTTTAAGGTATTTTTGCCCTTCTTCCTAACAGAAGTCTTCCAGTTCTTTGAGATTTTTGGACTGTCTGTCAAGCACTGCTCTTTTAAGGTCTATCCATAGATTTTCAATTATGTTGAGGTCAGGAGATTGTGAACATGGCAAAACCTTCAGTTTACGCCTCTGATGTAATCCCCCGTGGATTTCAAGGTGTGTTTAGGATCATTATCCATTTGTAGAAGCCATCCTCTCTTTAACCCCTTCAGGACGGAGCCCATTTTGGCCTTAAGGACCGGAGCGTTTTTTGCATATCTGACCACTGTCACTTGAAACATTAATAACTCTGGAATGCTTTTAGTTATCATTCTGATTCCGAGATTGTTTTTTCGTCACATATTCTACTTTAACATAGTGGTAAATTTTTGTCGATACTTGCATCCTTTCTTGGTGAAAAATCCGTAAATTTGATGAAAAATAAGAAAATTTTGCATTTTTCTAACTTTGAAGCTTTCTGCTTGTAAGGAAAATGGATATTACGAATACATTTTTTTTGGTTCACATATACAATATGTCTACTTTATGTTTGCATCATAAAATTGACGTGTTTTTACTTTTGGAAGACACCAGAGGGCTTCAACGTTCAGCAGCAATTTTCAGATTTTTCACAAAATTTTCAAACTCTGTATTTTTCAGGGACCAGTTCAGGTTTGAAGTGGATTTGAAGGGTCTTCATATTAGAAATACCCCATTATAAAAACTACACCCCCAAAAGTATTCAAAATGACATTCAGTCAGCGTTTTAACCTTTAGGTGTTTCACACGAATAGCAGCAAAGTGAAGGAGAAAATTCACAATCTTCATTTTTTACACTCACATGTTCTTGTAAACCCAATTTTTGAATTTTTACAAGGGGTAAAAGGACAAAATTTTTACTTGTATTTGTAGCCCAATTTCTCTTGAGTAAGGACATACCTCATATGTCTATGTAAAGTGTTCGGCGGGCACAGTAGAGGGCTCAGAATGGAAGGAGCGACAAGGGGATTTTGGAGAGTATGTTTTTCTGAAATGGTTTTTGGGGGGGCATGTTGCATTTAGGAAGCCCTTATGGTGCCAGAACAGCAAAAAAAAAACACATGGCATACCATTTTGGAAACTAGACCCCTCGGGGAATGTAACATGGGATAAAGTGAGCCTTTATACCCCACAGGTGTTTCACGAGTTTTGCAAATGTAAAAAAAAAATTAAAATGTTTACCTAAAATGCTTGTTTTCCCAAAAATTTAAAATTTTTTAAAAGGGTAATAGCAGAAAATACCCCTAAAAATTTGAAGCCCAATTTCTCCTGATTCAGAAAACACCCCATATGGGGGTGAAAAGTGCTCTGCTGGCGCACTACAGGTCTCGGAAGAGAAGGAGTCACATTTGGCTTTTTTAAAGCAAATTTTGCTCTGGGGGCATGCTGCATTTAGGAAGCCCCTATGGTGCCAGAACAGCAAAAAAAAAAACCACATGGCATACCATTTTGGAAACTAGACCCCTCGGGGAACGTAACAAGGGGTTAAGTGAACCTTTATACCCCACAGGTGTTTCACGACTTTTGCATATGTAAAAAAAAAAAAAAATCTTTTACCTAAAATGCTTGGTTTCCCAAAAATTTTACATTTTTAAAAAGGGTAAAAGCAGAAAATACCCCCCAAAATTTGTAACACAATTTCTCCCGAGTACGGTGATACCCCATATGTGACCCTAAACTGTTGCCTTGAAATACGACAGGGCTCCAAATTGAGAGCGCCATGCGCATTTGAGGCCTAAATTAGGGACTTGCATAGGGGTGGACATAGGGGAATTCTACACCAGTGATTCCCAAACAGGGTGCCTCCAGCTGTTGCAAAACTCCCAGCATGCCTGGACAGTCAACGGCTGTCCGACAATACTGGGAGTTGTTGTTTTGCAACAGCTGGAGGCTCCGTTTTGGAAACAGTGGCGTACCAGACGCTTTCATTTTTATTGGGGAGGGGGGTGTGTAGGGGTATGTGTATATGTAGTGTTTTTTTACTTTTTATTTTATTTTGTATTAGTGTAGTGTAGTGTTTTTAGGGTACAGTCGCACGGGCAGGGGTTCACAGTAGTTTGTCGCTGGCAGTTTGAGCTGCGGCAGAAAATTTGCGGCAGCTCAAACTTGCAGCCAGATACTTACTGTAATCCTCCGCCCATGTGAGTGTACCCTGTACATTCACATTGGGGGGGGGGGACATCCAGCTGTTGCAAAACTACAACTCCCAGCATGCGCTGACAGACTGTACATGCTGAGATTTTTCGTTTTGCAACAGCTGTAGGCACATTGGTTATGTATCACTGAGTTTGTGAGCTAACTCAGTGTTTCACAACCAGTGTGCCTCCAGCTGTTGCAAAACTACAACTCCCAGCATGTACGGTGCATGGTGTACATTGACTGCTGAGAGTTGGAGTTTGCAACAGCTGGAGGCACACCGGTCGTGAAACACTGAGTTAGGTAAAAAAAAAAACTCTAAGTTTCACAACCAGTGTGCCTTCAGCTGTTGCAAAACTACAACTCTCAGCAGTCACCGACAGCCAACGGGCATGCTGGGAGTTGTAGTTATGCAACCAGCAGATGCACCACTACAACTCCCAGCATGCACTTTAGCTGTTTGTGCAAGCTGCGAGTTGTAGTTATACAACAGCTGAAGGTACACTTTTCCATAGAAAAAATGTGCCTCCAGCTGTTGCAAAACCATAAGTCCCAGCATGCCCATAAGGGAATGCTGGGAGTTGTGGTGGTCTGCCTCCTGCTGTTGCATAACTACAGCTCCCAGCATGCCCTTTTTGCATGCTGGGAGCTGTTGCTAAGCAACAGCAGAAGGCTGTCACTCACCTCCAACGATCCACGCCGCATGAGGTCAGTCCCTCGTCGTCGCCGCCGCCGCTGCTCCTGGGGCCCCGATCCCAACATTGACGCCGGGGATCGGGGTCCCCAGCACCCGGGGTGCACGTCCCGCTCACGTCCTCCGGAAGAGTGACACCCGCAGCAGGCGTCCTGATTGGTCGGCCGGTAATCCGACCGACGAATCAGGGCGATCGTGAGGTCGCACCAATGCCACCTCACCCCTACAGGCTCAGCCAGTAATTCCGGGTCACCGGGTCACTGGAGACCCGATTGACCCGGAATCGCCCAGATTGCTGGACTGAATTGTCCAGCGATCTGTGGCGATCGCCGACATGGGGGGGCATAATGACCCCCCTGGGCGATATGCCGGGATGCCTGCTGAACGATTTCAGCAGGCATCTGGCTCCGGTCCCCAACCGGCTAGGGGTGGGGACCGGAATTCCCACGGGCGTATGGATACGCCCTCGGTCCTTAAGGACTCGGAATGCAGGGCGTATCCATACGCCCTATGTCCTGAAGAGGTTAACCTTTTCACAGATGGCATCAAGTTAGCATCCAAAATTTGCTGAAATTTTATTGAATTCATTTTTCCTTCTACTCGTGAGATGTTCCCTGTGCCACTGGCTGCAATACAACCCCAAAGCATGATTGATCCACCCTCATGCTTAACAGTTGGACAGAGGTTTTTTTCATTAAATTCTGTTCCCCTTCTTCTCCAAACGTACCTTTGGTCATTCCGGCCAAAAAGTTTAATTTTAACCTCATTGGTCCACGGAACTTGTTTCCAAAATGCATCAGGCTTATCTATATGTTCATTTGCAAAGTTCAAATGCTGATTTTTGTGGTGAGGACGTAGAAGAGGTTTTCTTCTGATAACTCTTCCATGAAGACCATATTTGTACAAGTATCTCTTTATAGTGGAATAGTGTAAAACAACTCCAGTGTCTGCCAAATGTTTCTGGAGGGATTGTGCAGTCAAACGTGGGTTTTGAATTGTTTTTCTCACAATCATGCGCGCTGTTCTGCCTGATAATTTTCTTGGTCTTCCAGATCTTGCGTTAACTTCCACTGTTCCTGATGACTGCCATTTCTTAATTACATTCCGAACAGAGGATATTGACATCTGAAAATGTTTTGCTATCTTCTCCAGCTTTGTGAGCGTCAACTATTTTCAGTTTCAGATTTCTAGACAACTGCTTAGAAGAACCCATGGTGCTGATTGTTGGGGCAAGGTCAGATGAGTCTGGGCATTTAAAACCTTTGAGATTGACATCACCTGGTCTTCCCAGATGATGATTGAAAACAATCCATTACACTGGCAGGTCTCAGCTTTGCAAAGGGGGCAGTGCATGCTATAAATTCTGCAGGATGCCCAAACTTTTGCAGATGCCATTTTTTAGTTTTCTGTTATTTTGAAAGTGTAAATGATGGAAATAAAATCTAACTTTTGTTGACAAATTATAAGAATGTCTAATCTGTAATTTGATGCCTTATGGAGATTTTTACATCTTTCCTTGGCTTCTTTATGCACATTAATACACATTTTTACCTGGGGTGCCCAAACTTTTGATCCCCACTGTAGCAATATAGGAGAACAATTAAATATGCCAAAAAATGTATAGGCTACATGAAGAACATGTGATTTATATCTGCCTGGTCTTTTCCTTCAAAGTGCTACTAGTACTGTGATATTCTGTAAATATGCCAGCCATAATGTTAGGCTGCATTCACACCTCGTTTTCACTGTACGGATGCTGGTGTAGTGAAGAGTTGTGTGTCTTGAAGCTTCACACAATTCTTCACTACACCGGATCCGGTTGGGGGAGGGGAAAACAGGGCGCTCCCGTACCCCAGCCGGACCAGTGCTGAAATCCATTTACTTTAATGAGCCGACCGGAGTCAAACGGTGACTCTGGTCGGCTCATTTTTGACCCATATACGGTTTCCTGACGGGACCTAAAACCGCGGGATACTACGGTTTTAGGTACGGTCACAAAACCGGATACGGGTCAAAAATGAGCCGACCGGAGTCACTGTTTGACTCCGGTCGGCTCATTAAAGTAAATGGATATCAGCGCTGGTCCGGCTGGGGTACGGGAGCGCCCGGTTTTCCCCGAGCTGGATCCGGCAGCTGTACAGTGAAAACGAGGTGTGAATGCAGACTTAGACAGATTTCTGTCAGTTGTGAATCAATGCGGATGTATAAATATAGAATCACATCCCCTCCCCTTCATCCACCCATGCCCTTCTGTTTATCCATCTCCTCTCCTCCTTGGTTAAACTTGATGGACATGGGTCCTTTTTAACTGTACAATATAGTGGCAGACTATTTTCTTAACAAGTATGGCAAAGTTCATAATGGTCCTGAATTATGATTCTGATTTTATTAAAACAATTCCTCTTTTTCCTCTGGAAATAAAAGGATGGCATCTCGATCAGGCTTCACCACGAGCAGAATAACAAGGGTCTGAGGAGCAGAAGAAACTTAGCTGGCTGTAGGTCACACCTTGCCTTTTATTTGCTGGTAATGCCTTTGCTTTGTGGGTTTTCTCTATTGCAGTCTTTAAGCTAATAAGAAAACCGAAAAACCAGAACATGCTTTATTATGTAACATTTTGCCATATGAAACTTCCTTTTTCCCAGGTATAAATGCAGAACTAGGTTTTTTAGAAAGATTTAAAGGAGCAATACAAATTCACAGATATTGTGAGAGTGGAGTTTCTGTATTTAGAAATGCTTAGTAACAGCCTTGAGAAAATTCAACTATAGTCTTGTAGCATGGATGCCACTCAGTAATAAAACATTGGCCCTTTTTTTTTTTTTAGCAGAGCTGGTTAAGATATAAAAGCTGTGCTATGATTGGTTGTTATGGGCAAAACCAGATATTTTGGCAGATTGATAAATCTGGACCATTGTAGTCATTGTAGAGGGACAAAAAGCTTAACTAGAAATTATGGATGGGTTAGAATCTTGTGGCACTCTCCAACAATGACATCCAACCTAAAGCTGTACATTTCAAGCACTGTAAAGTCATGAAGAAAACAAAATAGTAGCCCAATTCTTAGGATTCATGCTCACAGTCTTATTACATCTCTCTGTTGAATGGATCTAGCCTGCTATGGGCCCATACTGTATCAATGTGCATGATCAACTCTGCAGGGTGCCCAAACTATTGCAGACGCCATTTTTTTTAGTTTTCTGTTATATTGAAAGTGTAAATGATGGAAATAAAATCTAACTTTTGATGACATATTATAAGAATGTCTAATCTGTAATTTGATGCCTTTTGGAGATTTTTCTATCTTTCCTTGGCTTCTTTATGCACATTAATACAAATTTTTACCTGGGGTGCCCAAACTTTTGATCCCCACTGTAGTCTTGTTCATTTATTCATATCTGCCGTTTATTCCGGTTTTTGAACTGTATGTTAGTACGCTATATCCTGCCCTGTTTGTATATTTATATCCTGCCTGGTTTATCTGGTTGATTGTTTTTTTTCCTGCTATGTCTCTGACCTGTCCCCGAATATTTACAGTATTATTTGTGTATCTATACACCCATTGCACTTTAGCGCAGAGGGGGACCGGCTCCAAGTTGTCAAAGTAGGCAGGAAGTGTGTTTCTAGGGACATCTTAGGGCTCACTCTCCCTGTCTGTCTGTCCCCCCCCCCGTCATGACAGCTATGTTAGCATTTGAGGCCTATGACATATCAGTAGCTGACGGTTGCAAACATTCCGAAGAAAATAAAAAGAAACACCCACTTGTGACCCCATTACAGACAGTACACTCCCTGATGAATCGATATACGGGTGAAGTTGACATTCTGAACGCACGGGTGTTTCATAAATTTATTTTCCAGGAATGGATGAAGTGTAGTTTGGGAAAAATTTAAATTGCTATTTTCCTATTGATATGCCAATTATGTTCACAGAATGATGACCCAGAACATAGCCAAAAGCAATAAATGGACGTCATGGTGCTCTGGTACTTATCGCACCATGACGTATTTTTACGCTCCGCCATGACCGCGAGCACCGGACTGGTGTTCGCGTCATGCGTGGCAGGTCCCGGCTGCTATCAGCCAGGGACCCGCCGGTAATGACGGACATCCTCGATCGCACGGATGTCCACCATTAACCCCTCAGATGCCGTGATCAATACAAATCATGGAATTTGTGGCAGTGCTGTACTTTAAATGGATGATCGTATCACTTGCAGCGCTGCGTGGGGATTCGATCATCCATAATGGCGGACGGAGGTCCCCTTACCTCCCTCCGTCCGTCTACAGGGGTCTTCTGCTCTGATCTGAGATTGAGCAGACCAGAGCAGAAGATCACAGATAACACTGATCAGTGCTATTCCCTATGCATAGCACTGAACAGTATTAGCAATCAAATGATTGCTATAAATAGTCCCCTATGGGGACTATTGAAGTGTAAAAAAAAAGTAAAAAAGATAGAAAAATCCCCTCCCCCAATAAAACATAGATCATCCGTTTTTCCCATTTTCGCCGCATGCGTAAAAGTCTTAACTATCAGAATATATTGTTAATTGTCCCATAGGGTGAATGGCGTAAGTGTAAAAAAATTCCCAATTGCTGCATTTTTGTCACATTTTATTCCCAAATAAAATTTATAAAAAGTAAAACCTAAGCAAAAGTGGTAATGATAAAAACTACAGATCATTGCACAAAAATTAGCCCTCATACCCCCCTGTATACGGAAAAATTAGAATGTTATAGGTGGTCAAAATAGGGCAATTTCAAACATACCAATTTTGTTAAAATAGTTTGAGATTTTAAGTGGTACAATTATAGAAAAGCATATAATATGGGTATTTTTAATCGTATTAACCCACAGAATAAAGAAAACATGTAATTTTTACCCTCCAAAATTTTCTAAATTGCGTTTTTCTTTTCAATTTTCCCACATAAATAATATTTTATGGGTTGCACCGTACATTTTATGGTAAAATAAGTGATGTCATTACAAAGTAAAGTTGGCAACACAAAAAAAAAAACCTTATATGGGTTTGTGGATGGAACTATAAAAGAGTTCTGTTATTTAGAAGGCGAGGAGGAAAAAACGAAAATGCAAAAATATATTTGGCCTGGTCCTTAAGGCCAAAATGGGCCTGGTCCTTAAAGGGTTAAAGCTAATGAGACGCCTGAGTTTGTACAGGCAGTCTTATGTAGGATCACTTGGGGGGGGGGCATGCTGCATTATCAGCGCATTGCAGGCATTTCTGTATGGCCTCAAAATGTTTCAGTGTCATGGCTATACTGTAGAATGGGGTCTGGTAGAGGATGTTCCTACTCCAGTATTGCCTGACACTAGGTTTTTTGACTAGGCCCATGTGCAGCACAAGTCCCCAATACATCCTCATCTCGGCTACACTGACGGGGGTGCATCCATTGGGCCTAGCAAAGAGGGAATCTGGGTGGGGGGGCGACAAACTGTTGGGCATACAGGTTTTCTAAATCCAGATTACCCATCGGGTGTTCCCTGGAATATTTAGCAAGTTTCTCAAATTCCCATTCAGGCTTTCGCCCTCCTGGGACTAATTTCCCAAACTCAGGAACCCTAATTATTAAAATTATTAACTTTTATTTGGTTTGTTTAAAATGTTCCAAAATTTGTGAGAAGACAAAACTATAATGTGGGTCATTAGGACAGTTGGGGGTAATTTTATATTCATTCCCTTACATAATTCATATCCGAGCTGGATATAAAATTCCTAACCAGGATGTCACTTATATTTGTGTAATATTTCCATTTGCATCCTAATAAGTGGCCTTAGCACCTCAACCCTAGATAAAGCGGGTTACGTCCGGCGAAACGTCAGGGGGGGGGTGTTTGTGTGTAAAATTTTAAACAGCAGCATTGGGATCAGTACTATCACTTATTAGAGTTGGATGCAAATGGAAATATTACATAACTATAAGTGATATCTTGGTTAGGAATTTTATATCCAGCTTGGATATCAATTATATAGGGGAATGAATATAATATTAACCCCCAACTGACCTAATCACTGTGGTTTTAATCCACATTATAGTTTTGTTTTCTCACAAATTTTGGAACATTTTAAACAAACCAAATAAAAGTAAAATTTTAATAATTAGGGTTCCCGAGTTTGGGAAATTAGTCCCAGGAGGGCGAAAGCCTGAATGGAAATTTGAGAAACGGGCATACAGGTTTGTCCGCTCCACCATTAGATTGACAAAGTTGTCACTGAAAAAATTACTAAAAAAGTCAATTTCAGTGAATCCGACAATGTCATTCTGGATTCCTGGGTTGCCAACAAACCCAGGAATCACGGGCTGATAGTCCTGTGGGGCAGTCCAGACAAGTTCATCGGTAAAGGCCCTACGCCCTTAGTCTTTAACCTCTTGGGGACGCAGGGCGTATGTATACGCCCTGTATCCCCGATCCTTAAGGACCCAGGGCATACCTGTACATCCATGGGAATTCCGTTCCCTGCCGCTCACCGGGCGGAGACCAGACTGGGATGCCTGCTGAGATCATTCAGCAGGCATCTTGTACCAATGCCAGGGGGGGTCCTGAGACAATTCAGACCGGCAGTCTGCAGCAATTTCAGGTCATATGGGTCTCCGGTGACCCAGAAAATAAGGAGGATCGGGGTTGTCCAAGACAGCCTCGATTCCCCTGAAGGGATTGGAGTGAGGTGGCAGGGGTGCCACCCCTCCAATCCCTGCTAATGGGTTAAAGTTCGGTTCCCCCGCTCTGCCCACCCATGGTAGTCTGGGCAGAGCGGGGGAACTGTCCTGTGAACAGTGGCAGTGACTTACTGATCGGCAGTGGGCGCGATCCTCCTGAAGGTGCGGCGGATGGCGATCTTTCTAGTGATGCGATCCTGCTGGTGAGTACTTGCCTAGCAACATCTGGAGGGGCACAGTTTGGAGACCATTATACAGTGGTCTCTAATCTGTAGCCCTCCAACTGTTGCAAAACTCCATCTCACAGCATGCCCAGACAGCTGTTTGCTGTTTGGGCATGCTGGGATTTGTAGTTTTGCAAGATTTAGAGGGGTACAGTTTAGAGATCATTGTGCAGTGGTCTCTAAACTGTGCCCCACTAGATCTGGCAAAACTACAACTCCCAGCATGCACGAACAGCAAACGGCTGTCTTGGCATGCTGGGAGTTGTAGTTGCGTGCCTCCAGCTGTTGCATAACTACAACTCCCAGCATGCCCTTCGGCGATCAGTACATGCTGTGTGTTGTAGTTTTGCAACAGCTGGAGGCACACTGGTTGGAAAATACTTAGTTAGGTAACAGAACCTAACTCAAGGTTTTCACCAGGGGGGCCTCCAGCTTTTGCATAACTACAACTCCCAGCATGCACGGTCTTTCAGTACATGCTGGGAGTTGTAGTTTTGCAACAGCTGGAGGTTTGCTCCCCCCCCTCCCATATGAGTGTGCAGGGTACATTAACACGGGAAAGGGTTTACAGTGAGTTTCCTGCTTCAAGTTTGAGCTGTGGCAAATTTTCTGCCGCAACTCAAACTCCTAGCGGGAAACTCACCATAAACCCCTTCCCATGCAATTGTACCCTAAAAACACCACTACACTACAGTACACTACACAAAATAAAGGGTAAAACACAACATACACACACACCCTTACACTGTCCCCCTTCCCCCCAATAAAAATGAAAAACATCTCATACAGCCCCCAGCTGTTGCAAAACAACAACTCCCAGCATTGCCGGACAGTCACTGACTGTCCAGGCATGCTGGGAGTTTACCAACAACTGGACACACCCTGTTTGGGAATCACTGGCATAGAATTTTTTTGGTAGCAGAGGCAATTTTAAGGCCCTATTCACACAGCAGAATTTCTGCTCATCCACCCCAATTCCGTTTCCGCTTTTGAGGATTTTGTGCTGAATTGGTGCAGAATTCAAGCAGAAATTCTGCAGAAGTGTGAATGGGAGTGTGGACTCCCATAGAAGTGTATTAAGGTTTCATTTGAGGAGGAATTCGTATTTCAAGGAAATAGTTTAAAGCCACATATGGGGTATTTCCGTACTCAGGAGCAATTGCTTTAAACATTTTGGGGGGCTTTTTCTCCTTTTACCCCGTATAAAAAGGAAAAGTTGAGGCTACACCAGTCTGCTAGTGTAAAAATGTTTTAAATTTTACACTAACATGCTGGTGTTGCCCCATACTTTTGATTTTCACAAGAGGTAACAGGAAAAAAAGTTTGTAACGCAATTTCTCCTGAGTACAGAAATACCCCATATGTGGACATAAAATACTCTGCGGGTGCACAACATGGCTCAGGAGTGAGAGCGCATTATGTACATTTGAGGCCTAAATTGGTGATTTGCTCAGGGGTGGCTGATTTTACAGCGTTTCTGACATAAACGGAAAAAAATAAATACCCACGTGTGACCCCATTTTGGAAACTGCACCCCTTATGGAACGTAACAAGGGATATAGTGAGCCTTAGCACCCCCACAGGTGTTTGACGAATTTTTGTTAAAGTTGGATGGGAAAATGAAAAAAAAAATCACTAAAATGCTGGTGTCACCCTACATTTTAAATTTTCACAAGGCAAAATAGCCCCCCAAAATTTGTAACCCCATTTCTTCTGTGTAAGAACATTTCCCATATGTGGAAGTAAAGTGCTCTGCTGGCGAACTACAATGCTCAGAAGAGAAGGAGCACCATTGGGCTTTTGGAGAGAAAATTTGTCCCGAATTTAAGGCCACGTGTGTTTACAAAGCCCCCATGGTGCCAGAGCAATGGACCCCCCCCACATGTGACCCCATTTTGGAAACTACACCCCTCATGTAATGTAATAAGGGGTACAGTGAGTATTTATGCCCCACAGGTGTCTGAGAGATTTTTGGAACAGTGGTCCGTGAAAATGAAAAATGTAATTTTTCATTTGCACAGCCTATTGTTCCAAAGATCTGTCAAACACCAGTGGGGTGTAAATGCTCACCACACCCCTTATTAAATTCTGTTAGGGGTTTACTTTCCAAAATGGGGTCCCATGTGGGGGGGGGGTCCACTGTTCTGGCACCACGGGGGGCTTTGTAAACGCACATAGCCCCCAACTTCCATTCCAAACAAATTCTCTCTCCAAAAGCTCAATGGCGCTCCTTTTCTTCTGAGCATTGTAGGTCGCCCGCAGAGCACAATACATCCACATATGGGGTATTTCTATACTCAGAAGAAATGGTATTACATATTTTGGGGGGCATTTTCTCCTATTACCCCTTGTAAAAGTGTAAAATTTTTGGGGGAAACTGCATTTTACTGACATTTTTTTTCTCATTTACACATCCGACTTTAACGAAAAGTCACACCTGGGTGTTAAGGCTCACTGTACCCATTGTTACGTTCCTTGAGGGGTGTCATTTCCATTGTTACATTCCTTGAGGGGTGTAGTGACGGAACGCGTGGGAACACCCGCTCTATGATGACGGTGTGACATATTTTTAACATCTCTCTCTTGAATGTGCATATTCTTTGCATACACTGATGATCTGATGGCTGCTATTGTATACATTGCCTGTGCCATGTGTATGCATATGTTTACCTTGTTTTGGACCTTGTACTTTAACCCAGGCATGCATTTGTATATGACTGTATAGCTGCTAGTGTCTTATTTTGATATCAATTGTATACTTGCATACCTTTTATAGGGGGCTGTGAGTCTTGAGAGTGTACATACCTTCATCATTGATAATATACGGTTGTCCTTTTCTGGGGGGGAGCCCCTAGGGTTTGGGGGTTCCTCTCCATGTCTAAGGGTGGCCAATGTGTTGTTTTGGATCCACTTTTTAAGTGGTTTTAATTGTGTGTGTTTTTTTTATATCCAATAAAATATAAAATTTCTGCAATATATTAGGTGTGCACCTCCTTGTTCTTGCCTTGCTTTTTTTCTTGATTTATTTTCATATGTTGTCTTTAAGGCATTGGTAGCACCCATGCGTATATATTTTTAGGTTGAGCCTGCTATCTTCTTGGGGAATTTTTTTAGTGCCAACATAAATTAGACATGTTGGCCCTGATTTACTAAGAGTAGAGTGTTTATTCTGGAGTGATTTCAATATCGGTTATTATTCTGTTGCACGTTTTTTTGTGTCTAACTAGTCTCTCTGTCGCTCAGAGTTGTTAATGCATAAAGTGACAGTGGTCAAAATTGCAAAAAAGAGTCCATAAGGTGAAAATGGGCTGAGTCCCTAAAGGGTTAAAGGAGTACTCTGTGGAAAACTTTTTTTTCTTTTTTCATATCAACTGGCTCCAGAAAAGAACTACACAACTTCCTCTGTAGTATACAGCAGCTGATAAGTACCGGAGGGATTAAGATTTTTTAATAGAAGTAATTTACAACTCTGTTTAACTTTCTGGAGCCAAGTGATATGAAAAAAAAATATATATATAGTTTTCCACCAGAGTACTCCTTTAACCCCTTAGGGACTCAGCCCATTTTCACCTTAGGGACGCAGTCCTTTTTTGCAATTCTGACCACTGTCACTTTATGCATTAAAAACTCTGAGACATGGTACATGTCAGGAACTGTCCAGAGTATAAGCAAATCCCCATAGCAAACCTCTCCAGCTCCAGACAGTTCCTGACATGGACATAGGTGTCAGCAGAGAGCACTGTGATCAGATGAAAAGAACTACTCAATTTTCTCTGGAGCATACAGCAGCTAAATATTGGAAGGGTTAAGATTTTTTTTAAATAGAAGTAGTTATAAATCTGTAGAACTTTCTGGGACCATTTGATTTGATTTTTTTCCCATCGGAGTAACCCTTTAAGGTGTTAAAGCCAAACCACCTCTTCTTCTGACCATCCTTGTAGGATTGACATCTCTAATAGTATGGTATGGATCCGTCCCTTTTTTTTTTTTTCTGTGAGAAAAATTAGGGATTGGTTCAAGACATTGGTTCAATGAGAATTTCTTCTATATGTTATGTAGAAGTCTTGAACCAATCCCTAACTTTTCTAACATAATGTTTGACACAGCTGTAGAGTCATGCTAAAGACTATACTTTCTATGGTTAACTTACATAGGCACAAAATGTAACACATGAAAGGTCATTTCATAGGGTTAAACATGTAACTAGTATATCATTAGAGTATACTCACATGGTTTAAATTCTGTACGGATTCTGACTCTAGATTCCATGTCGAAATCTGTGTTGCATTGATTCCAGTTGAAAATCTACAAATTTGTTCAAACATCGAAAACTAAAGGGGCTAATCTATATATATATATATATATATAAAACTCAACGTGTGTGTGTGTGTGTGTGTGTGTGTGTATGTATATATGTATGTATGTATGTATATATGCATGTATATATATGTATGTACGTATGTTCCACAAAAACTTTCAAACGGCTACAGATATTAACATGAAACTTGGCACACATGTTACTTATATGTCAACAACAAACATAGGATAGGTGATTTAACCCTTTCTCACCCCCATTTGCCAGGGGCGGGGCTTTTGTTTAAAGTCCCATGCAAGTCAATGGGAAATATATGTTACTGAATAACTTCCAAACGGCTGGAGATATTTCAATAATACTTGGTCACGTGCTACTTATATGTCCACTTAAAATATAGGATAGTTAATTTAACCCTTAACTACCCCCATTTGTGAGGGTCAGGGTTTTTGTTTAAAGTCCCATGCAAATCAATGGGAAATGTATGTCCCCACATAATTTCAATACGGCTGGAGATATTTCAATACCTGGTACACATATTACGAGTCGGGATATGAGGACGGAATGGGAGGTTGGGATAGGAGGTCGGGATAGGAGGTCGGGATAGGAGGTCGGGATAGGAGGTCGGGATAGGAGGACGGGATAGGAGGACGGAATAGGAGGACGGGATGGGAGGTCTGGATGGGAGGTTGGGATAGGAGGTCGAGATAGGAGGATGGGATAGGAGGTCAAGATAGGAGGTGGAGATATGAGGACGGGAGAGGAGGTCGGGATAGGAGGTCTGGGATAGGAGGATGGGATAGGAGGTCGAGATAGGAGGTCGAGATATGAGGACGGGAAAGGAGGTCGGGATAGGAGGTCGAGATAGGAGGTTGAGATAGGAGGTCCAGATTGGAGGACGGGATAGGAGGTCGGGATAGGAGGTCGGGATAGGAGGTCGAGATAGGAGGACTGGATTGGAGGACGGGATAGGAGGATGGGATAGGAGGACAGGATAGGAGGACGGGATAGGAGGTCGGGATAGGAGGTCGGGACAGGAGGTTGAGATAGGAGGACGGAATAGGAGGTCGGGATGTGGGGTTGGGATATGACATCAATATATGAGGACTGCATATGAAGTCAAAAGCTTCCTCCTTTGTTTATTTTCCTCCCCAAAAAGGATTTGGAAGGAAAAACCGGGCAACGCCGGGTACTCAGCTAATATATATATATATATAAATATATATATATATATATATATATATATATATATATATATATATATATATATATATATATATAAAACTCAACGTGTGTATGTATGTATGTATGTTCCACAAAAACTTCCAAACGACTAAAGATATTAACATGAAACTTGGCACACATGTTACTTATATGTCAACAACAAACATAGGATAGGTGATTTAACCCTTACTCACCCCCATTTGCCAGGGGTGGGGCGTATGTTTAAAGTCCCACACAACTCTATGGGAAATATATGTTACTGCATAACTTCCAAACGGCTGGAGATATTTTGATAATACTTGGTCACATGTTACTTATATGTCCACTTATAACTACCCCCATTTGTGAGTGTCTGGGTTTTTGTTTAAAGTCCCATGCAAATCAATGGGAAATGTATGTTCTCACATAACTTCTGTACGGCTGGAGATATTTCAATACCTGGTATACATATTACGGGTCAGGATATGAGGACGGGATGGGAGGTCGAGATAGGAGGTCAAGATAGGAGGACGGGATGGTCGGGATAGGAGGTCGAGTTAGGAGGACGGGATAGGAGGTCGAGATAGGAGGACGGGATAGGAGGCCAGGATAGGAGGTCGAGATAGGAGGACGGGATAGGAGGTTGAGATAGGAGGTCAGGATAGGAGGTAGAGATAGGAGGACAGGATAAGGGGTTGAGATAGGAGGACGGGATAGGAGGATGGAATAGGAGGTCGAGATAGGAGGATGGGATAGAAGGACGGGATAGGAGGTCGAGATAGGAGGATGGGATAGGAGGTCGAGATAGGAGGACGGGATAGGAGGTCGAGATAGGAGGACTGGATAGGAGGTCGGGATAGGAGGTCGGGGTATGAGGACGGGATATGAGGACGGGATATGGGGTTGGGATATGATAACAATATATGGGTATGGGATTTGAAGTCAAAAGCTTCCTCCTTTGTTGATTTATCTCCCCAACAAAGATTAGGAAGGAAAAACCGGGCAACGCCGGGTACTCAGCTAGTATAGATATATAAAACCCAATATGTGTGTGTGTGTGTGTGTGTATGTATGTTCCACAAAAACTTCCAAACGGCTAAAGATATTAACATGAAACTTGGCACACATGTTACTTATATGTCAACAACAAACATAGGATAGGTGAATTAACCCTTATTCACCCCCATTTGCCAGGGGCGGGGTTTATATTTAAAGTCCCATACAAGTCTATGGGAAATATATGTAACTGCATAACTTCCAAACTGCTGGAGATATTTCGATAATACTTGGTCACATGTTACTTATATGTCCACTTAAAATATAGGATAGTTAATTTAACCCTTAACTTCCCCCATTTGTGAGGGTTGTTTTGTTTTTTTAACGTCCCATGCAAATCAATGGGAAATGTATGTTCCAACATAACTTCCGTACGGCTGGAGATATTTCAATACCTGGTACACATATTACAGGTCAGGATGTGAGGACGTGATGAGAGGTCGAGATAGGAGGTCGAGATAGGAGGTAGAGATAGGAGGACGGGATGGTCGGGATAGGAGGTCGAGAAAGGAGGATGAGATAGGAGGATGGGATAGGAGGATGGGATAGGAGGACGGGATAGGAGGTCGGGATATGAGGACGAGAAATGAGGACGGGATAGGAGGAAGGGATAGGAGGAAGAGATAGGAGGACGGGATAGGAGGTCGGGATAGGAGGTCAGGATATGAGGACGAGAAAGGAGGACGGGATAGGAGGATGGGATAGGAGGTCGGGATAGGAGGTTGGGATATGAGGACGAGAAAGGAGGACGAGATAGGAGGTCGGGATAGGAGGTCGGGATATGAGGACGAGAAAGGAGGACTGGATAGGAGGACGGGATAGGAGGACGGGATACGAGGTCGGGATAGGAGGACGGGATAGGAGGACAGGATAGGAGGTCGGGATATGAGTACGAGAAAGGAGCACGGGATAGGAGGATGTGATAGGAGGTCGGGATAGGAGGTCGGGATAGGAGGACGGGATAAGAGCACCGGATAGGAGGACGGGATAGGAGGTCGGGATAGGAGGTTGGGGTATGAGGACGGGATATGAGGTTGGGATATGACAGCAATATATGAGGACGGGATATGAAGTCAAAAGCTCAAGGATGAGGAAGGAAAAACCGGCAATGCCGGGTATTCAGCTAGTGCAAAATAAAAATGAAGAGTCATGGCTCTGGTACGGACATAACCTTATGATAAACACTCTAGTTTTCCCTTACAGCACAGTTGTACTGATATGTGATGTTACAGCAATAAAATCATAATAAAAACTATATTCAGACAATAGGATTGAAGTTTCTTTTGTGATAACTGGAGATCTGACTGCTGGATGTTATGATAAATGGCTGGCACAAACCCTGTACTCTGGAAATGAGATAGTTAACAATTTGTTAAACAATTATGTCTTGCAAGCTCCATAGCTGAACTGATGATTCCCATTCACAGATAAGTGGAGCCTTGCAGAATGGGATTTTCTTAAATTGTCTGGTTTTAAATCTTCCGTTCCTTGATTGCTCCGAGTGAACATTGTCTTGTAATTTATATATTTCATAAGAGCACAATTAGGAAACAGACTGCAGATGCTATGAGCTTCACTGTAGTGTACTATTCCTCTCAGTATAAGGACACATGCTCACTGCACCGCCATGTGTACAAACCTATATGATTTGTTATACAATATGTGGGCTTACGACATAATTCTTCCATGAGGCACCTTACAGAGAAACCCTTTATACTACTAAGAGAGATGGAGCATGTTACAATTAATTCTGGAATGAAAATACACAGTTCCAAAGTATAGTCCAATAGAATTCTTTGGTTGCCATGACCTCTTCAACCAGTGGATTGGGAGTGCCAGGAGTCGTATCTTCACTGATCTGATATTGATTGCCTATCCTAAGGCTAGATCATAGTTACATAGTTCATAAGGTTGAAAACCCACAACCCTAATGTTAATCCAGAGGAAGGCAAAAAAAAACTTATGAGGCTGATGCCAATTGCCCCATTTCCCCAGGGGGAAAATTCCTTCCCGACACCAATATGGCAATCAGAATAGATCAACATGGATCAACATTCTATACCTATAAGGCTAGGGAAAAACGCCAATAAAAACGCCCATTCGGCCGCGTGGAGTTTTTTTTGTGAAAAAAAGCTGCAGCCAGATGTTTTCTGCACGTCAATAGGGACCTGCAAAATGCCATATCCACTTGGCGTTTTCAGTTTGGCATTTTTTAAATCCTTTTGGTGTTTTTCAGCTATTTTTGGCTCCTTGGCAGTATTTCAAAAACGACCTCTTGTTGAGACTTTGGCGTTTTTAAGGAAAATCTTGGCATTTTCCTTCCATACAAGTCTATGGGAATGAAAAAACGCCAAGAAAAACGCCATGTGGGTTTTAACTTTGGCGTTTTGGCCAGCGGTTTTTATATATTTTTTGGACTTTAGCAATCCAAAAAAGTGATGGAGATACCCTTTTTAATAAAATTTCATAGGGTACCATTAAAAAAAAAAAAGACACAGTAGAGACGGAAAAAATTGTTTTTAACAAAATTTTTATTATTTTTTAAACAGAGATCAATTTATGTGAGTGGACAGGGAACTAAAAATGTAGCTAACAATAATAAAAATTTAGAAAGGTGCCATTTTTAAATGTAAAAATAATATATTTTAAATTCATTTTGTAAATTTTTTTATTGATAATGTGTTTAATAGAGTGTTTGTGTGTGTGTGTGTGTTTTTAACTTTTCACTATTTTTTAAAACTTTTTTTTAAGTAGTACTACTACTTCCAGCATGGAACAGACTGTTCCATGATGGGAGTAGTAGTACCTGTACTAATAGACAGATCACATCAGTTGTCACTTCTGATGTGGGCAGCTGGCCGCTCTTCTGTGCGATCCTGCACAATGTTCTGCGATTTGAATTCATGACGATTCATATTTCCTGCAGAGAGCTGTGATGGGCCAGATGGTTCCAGCCAATCACAGCTCTCTGCGGGAAATATAAATAGGTGTATATGTGGCAGTGCAGGGGACCAGAGAAGAGCTGCCGGCTGCATCTATACATTATAGAGGACGATCGCAACAGGTGTCAGGAGTGAGACTTGCTGTGATCTGTCCTTAGCTGCAGGTACTACTGCTCCCCACATGGAGCACACTCTGCACCATGCTGGGAGCTGTAGTACCTGCCTTAATAAACAGATTGCAATGGGTGTCAGAAATGATACCTGCTGCGATCTATTAGTACAGGTACTACAACTCCCAGCATGGAGCAGGGCGTGCTCCATGTTGGGAGCAGTAGTACCTGCAGTAAGGGACAGATTGCAGCAAGTGTCACTCCTGACACCTGTTGCGATTGTCCTGATGTGAATTTCAGGACTCAGCTGTGCTCATGGCTACAGAGCTGCGAGAACAGTTGAGGCTGAGCAGTAGATATACTGTACGTGGTATATCTACTACCCAGCAAGAACTTATAGTGAGCCTGCAATGTGTATACAGTATACACATTACCGGCTCACTTAACCCCTTGCGGAGCTGTTTGCAATTTGCCAGTCCCGCAAGGAAAGAGTTAACTTACACTGCTCTATAGTGTAGGTTAACCCTTTGGGCGGTATACAGAATATACAGCTATCTATAGAATAGTGTATACAGAAAAGGAGATCCCCTTACCTCCCTCGCTCCCTGTTCCTGCAAGGTCAGTGTAGCCCCACCCCTAGTGATGATGTAATTAGGGGGGCGGGGCTACAGACGGAAGGCTGAGTGGTAAGTATGAGGCTCTGTCCACATTGTACGTTTTGTATAATGTGAACAGACCCTTCTGCCTGTGTCTTCCAAGACAGGGAGACTCATGCTGGGAGTTGTAGTTTTGCAACAATTGGAGGCTCTCTGTTTGGGAAGACATTGCACTATGGGCGCTCTCCCCAGCGGAGAGCGCAAAAAATGTCCTAATCCGTTTTTTTGTGTTTCTTTTTTCTTCTCGTTTCAGATCTGTGTATGCAGAGGATTGTGATGAATTAGATTTTTTTTCTTTTTATAAAATGGTTAACGGGGGCTTGTGGGGGAGAGTTTTTTTTTAAATTTTTTTTTCCAATGTGTCATGTTTTTTTTTAAATAGAATTTTCAAGCTTAGTAGTAGAAGCAGTCTTATTGAGGAAATCCATTACTAAGCCATGGCTTAGCGTTAGCCCCAAAAACAGCTAGCGCTAAACCCCAATTATTACCCCGGTACCAACAGGCCGGAGCATAAAAAATGGCGCTCCTGGGCCTAGGCGGTAACAAGCTGGTGTTATTTAGGCTGGGGAGGGCCAATAACAATGGTCCTCACCAACCCTGGTAATGTCAGGCTGGTGCTGCTTGGTTGGTATCTGGCTGAGAATAAAAATACGGGGAACCCTATGCATTTTTTTCCATAAGTAAATAAAAACGCATAGGGTTCCCCGTATTTTATTCTCAGCCAGATATCAACCAAGCAGCAGCAGCCTGACGTTACCAGGGTGGGTGAGGACAATTGTTATTGGCCCTCCCCAGCCTAAATAACGCCAGCCTGTTACCGCCTAGGCCCAGAAGCACCATTTTTGACACTCAAGGCCTGTTGGTACTGGCTCTTCCCGACACCCCTGTGGCGGTGGGTACCAGGGTAATAATTGGGGGTTAGCACAAGTTGTTTTTGGGGCTAACGCTAAGCCCCGGCTTAGTAATATATTCCGTCAATAAGAAGGCTTCCACTACTAAGCCAGAAAATTCAATAAAAAAAAAATATGACACATTGAAAAATTATTTAAAAAAAAAGAAAAAACACTCCCCACAGCTCTCATTAACCATTTTATTAAAAGAAAAAAAATTTAGTTCATCGCCGTAATCTACCGATCCTTTGTATACACGGATCTGTAGGACATTTTTTTGCACTCTCCGCTGGTGAGAGCGCCCATAGTGCAATATCTTCCCAAACAGAGAGCCTCCAATTGTTGCAGAACTACAACTCCCAGCATGCCCAGACCGCCTTTGGCTGTCTGGGCATGCTGGAAGTTTCAGTTTAGCAACATCTGGAGTCTCCCCGTCTGGGAAGACACTGGCAGAAGGGTCTGTTCACATTATACAAAACGTACAATGTGAACAGAACCTCATACTTACCACTCAGCCTCCCGTCTGTAGCCCCGCCCCTAATGACATCATAACTAGGGGCGGAGCTACACAGACCTGACAGGGAGGTAAGGGGATCTGCTCTTCTGTATATACTATATACAGCTATCTATAGATAGCTGTATATAGTGTATACCCCCCAAAGGGGCTATAGGAGCAGGGAGTTCTGTCAGTATAGTGACAGGATTCCCGGCTCCTGTATAGAATATACGGGTACACTATGCACCCCTGTATACTATACGGCCGGGGGAGGTGAGTAGTGATGCTATACATCACTCCTCATCTCCTAACACTTTGTGGACCGGGCGCTCAGCATCCAACCCACAGAGTGGTACCTTGAAGGCAGTCTGGGGCTGTTTCTCAAAGCTACCAAAATGCAGGAAAAACCTGTGGCAGTTTTTCTGGCGTTTTTTTAGGCCTAAATCTAGTAAACATAATTTGTTATATTTAGGGATCGACCGATATCGATTTTTTAGGGCCGATACCGATAATCTGTCACCTTTCAGGCTGATAGCCGATAACTTATACCGATATTCCGATATACGTTATCGGCTATTTCAAACAACCCCCCTCCCCCGACGGGGCAGAGGCTGTTGCAGATCAATGATCAAAAGCGGGCGCTTTAAATCAATGAACTGCAGCGGCTTTTCCCGGGCCAGAGACCACCGCCGCCACCCGCTTCTCTCCCCCTGCCTGTCCTGGGGTCCTGAGTCTAACCACCACAGTTGCCCCATCACCCCCCCCCCATCCTCTGCCCACATACCGCCGCCGCCCCATCGCCTCCCCCCATCCTCTGCCCACATACCGCCCCCGCCCCATCGCCTCCCCCATCCTCTGCCTACATACCGCCGCCTCCCCATCGCCCCCCCAACCTCTGCCCACATACCGCTGCCGCCCCATCGCCTCCCCCCATCCCCAGTGTTATAATTACCTGTTCCTGGGGTCAGCGATACTTCTTGCTCCGTTGCCGTCCTGCGCTGTCACTGTGCACACTGTGCACCCTCCCCAGTTCAGCCAGGTCCTTCTTATATACAGGTGCCCAAAGCAGGACACAATACTCCATATGTGGCTAGAACCCACACCCAATTGCACTCAGCCTCCTCTTTCAGTATTCTCACTAAAACCAGTGGGCAACTATACAGTGTGGTTGCAGCAATCATACTACTATCACTAGGGATGAGCGAATCGCTCCTGTCACCCATGTCCACCCCTCCTGTCACCCATGTCCATCCCCCCGTCACCCATGTCCACCCCCCCTCCACCCATTTTCAACCCTCGGTCACTCATGTCCACCCTCCCCCCGTCACTCATGTCCACCCTCCCTGTCACTCATGTCCACGCTCCCCCCGTCACTCATGTCCACCCTCCTGTCATCCATGTCCGCCTTGTGTCCTTCCCTGTCACCCATGTCCACCCTCCTGTCATCCATTTCAGCCTTGTGTCCATCCCTGTCACCCATGTCCACCCCCCCGTCACTCATGTCCACCCCCCCGTCACTCATGTCCACCCCCCCGTCACTCATTTCCCCCCCCACCGTCACTCATGTCCACCCCCCCCTGTCACTCATGTCCACCCCCCTGTCACTCATGTCCACCCCCCCTCTCACTCATGTACACCCCCCTGTCACTCATGTACACCCCCCCCTGTCACTCATGTACACCCCCCCTGTCACTCATGTCTACCCCCCTGTCACTCATGTCCACCCTCCATGTCACTCATGTCCACCCTCCCTGTCACTCATGTCCACCCTCCCTGTCACTCATGTCCACCCTCCCTGTCACTCATGTCCACCCCTCCTGTCACCCATGTCCACCCCCCCTCCGTCACCCATGTCCACCCCCTCGTCACCCATGTCCACCCTCCTGTAATCCATGTCAGCCTTGTGTCCTTCCCTGTCACCCATGTCCACCCTACTGTCACCCATGTCCACCCTCCTGTCATCCATGTCAGCCTTGTGTCCATCCCTGTCACTCATGTCCACCCCCCGTCACTCATGTCCACCCGCCCTGTCACTCATGTCCACCCTCCCTGCCACTCATGTTCACCCCCTGTCAATCATGTCCACCCCCCATCACCCATGTCCACCCTCCTGTTACCCATGTCCACCCTCCTGTCACCCATGTCCACCCAATTGTCATCCATGTCCACCCTCCTGTCATCCATGTCCGCCTTGTCCTCCCCCCGTCACTCATGTCCACCTCCCCTGTCACCCATGTCCCCCCCCCTGTCACTCATGTCCCCCCTGTCACTTATGTCCCCCCCTGTCACTCATGTCCACCCCCTTTGTCATCCATGTCCACCCCCATCACCCATGTCCACCTTCCTGTGATCCTTGTCCGCCTTGTCCACCCCCTGTCCACCCCTGTCACCCATGTCCACCCCCCCTATTCACCCCTCTGTCCCTTTGTCACCTCAGTCCACCCCTCTCTGTCACTCCTGTCCACCCCTCTTTTACCCCTTGTCACCCTTGTCCACCCCCTGACCCCCTGTCTCCCATGTCCACCCTCCTGTCATCCATGTCCACCCCCCATCCAACCCTATGTCACCCCTGTCTATCCCTGTCACCCATGTTCACCCTCCATTGTCCACCCCTCTGACCACATCCTTGTCACTCATGTCCAGCCCCTATTAACCCCTCTGTCCCTTTGTCACCCTTGTCCACCCCTCTGTTACCCCCTATGCCCCCTGTCACCCATGTTCACTCTTCTACACCCCTCTGTCACCCATGTACACTCCTCTGTCACCCATGTACACTCCTCTACACCCCTCTGTCACCCATGTACACCCATCTATCACCCATATACACTCCTCTACACCCCTCTGTCACTCATGTACACTGCTCTACACCCCTCTGTCACCCATGTACACCCATGTACACCCATCTATCACCCATATACAATCCTCTACACCCCTCTGTCACCCATGTACACTCCTCTACACCCATCTGACACCAATGTACACTCCTCTACACCCCTGTCACCCATGTACACTCCTCTACATCGATCTGTCACCCATGTACACCCCTCTACACCCATCTGTCACCTATGTACCCTCCTCTACACCCCTCTGTCAACCATGCACACTCCTCTACACCCCTCTGTTACCAATGTACACTCCTCTACACCCCTCTGTCACCTATGTACACTCCTCTACACCCCTCTGTCACCCATGTACACCCATCTATCACCCATGTACACTTCTCTACACCCTTCTGTCACCCATGTACACTCCTCTTCACCCCTTTGTCACCCATGTACATTCCTCTACACCCCTCTGTCACCCATCTATCACCCATGTGCCCCCATGTACACCCCTCTGTCACCTATGTACACTCCTCTACACCCTCTGTCACCCATGTACAGCCATCTATCACCCATGTACACTCCTCTACACCTCTCCATCACCCATGTACACTCCTGTACACCCCTCTGTCACCCATGTACACTCCTCTACTCCCCTCTGTCACCCAAATACACCCCTCTGTCACCCATGCACACTCCTCTACACCCCTCTGTCACCCATATACCCCCCTGTCAACCATGTACACTCTTCTACACCCCTCTGTCACCCATGTAAAAAAAAAAAAAAAAAGTGTGGAGCCTAATTGGTTTGTTTTGCAGGTTTAATGGTGAAGAATTGGGGCTGGAAGAAATCATCATGATGGATGAAGACAAGAGAACGACGCTGATTAGAGAAGACGTCACTTGTGAGTTGCTGTATAAAGCAGCACTGTAATCTACATACCCACATATATAGATATAGTGCACTGCGGTTCCTCCTTTGTATTTATTTATTTTTCACGAAAAAAAGAATTTCCGAGTGGGGCCCTGACCTGAAATAGGTTGGGAAACACTGGCCTAGATACTGTGAAAGGCCAGGCAAAAGTACACACCTGCTGGTGTTGTAGACAAATACTGTTTTAAGCGTACTGGAGCGCATTGTCCTCCCCTCATAAGTGCATAGCACATACGTACATCTAAGTGGTGTACCATTTTGTTCCTGTTAAAGTCTTAAGGGCCTAGATACTGTGAAAGGCCGGCCAGCCAGCTGCTGATGTTGTAGACAAATACTGTTTTAAGTGTAGTGGAGCATATTGTACTCCCTTCATATACGCACTAAGTATGTCAGGCAGAGAAGTGCCAGGATGTGCACAGAGGAGTGGCAGAGGCCTAAATTCATCAGGCAGGGGTTGCAGCAGACTTGGGGCATGTGGTAGCAGGAGTCGCAACGAGAGGCCTGAGCTCCTGGTATCAGCTAGCAGTCGTGTCTCGACCAGCAACCCATCTGCCATCATTAATTGGTTAACTCTGTCATCCAATTAATCCTAAGTGACATCTGACACCTCCAGTCAACAGTCAGTGGGTTGTATAGCAATTATTTGTTTAAATTATATTAAATATTATTAAAAAATTTACAAGTCCCATGCAGATTACAGGCGAGTAGTCGGGAGACCATATGGCGTCACAACTGAAGAGATTAAAGAGATTTTTTAAATTCAATTTTTGTTTAATTTCATTTTAATTTATAAAAAAAAAAAAAATCCTTTTTTGAGGATCTATTGGAGGGCAAGTTTGGTGCCAGCAGCCGCGGTTATTCCAGCTCCAAGTAGTGGAAGTGTTAAGATTTTTAAGTAGAAGATTACAAATCTGGAAAAAATAAATTTGAAACCAACTGGTGGCAAAACATTAATCTCAGAGTTACCCTCACTCAGGTTTCTGGAATGGACTGTTGCCGAAATTTCTACAACTTTAACTGCCCCCTTTTTAAATCCACCCTTGATGACCTTGTCACATATAATACTACCTCTTTTTTGATAGCACTTTTATCACAGATTTTAGTGTTTTTTGAAGTTTGCACTTGCATGTTCTGTAATCAGGGCTGTAGCTCTGATGAGGTGAGTTAGGCAATTACCTCAGGGGCGCTGTTGCAAGGGGGGTCCAGCACACGTTACACTGAGGAATTGATCCTCACGCAGGGAGCCAGGACACTCTGGTGGGAAATATGGCGCTAACATTTTTGATTTTTCTTCCCAGGCCTGCGCACCTGTGAGTCACAGGCGTGCAGGCCAGGCGGGAGGGAAGTCTGTGTGCAGTGTCAGGACGGGTGATGCTGCAGCTCCAATCCCCGTGTATCCTTCCTCTCCTATGGAGAAGCTCTGGATTCTCCCTGGTCCCTCAGCAGAATGATGTGGATGGAGGGAAGGAGCAGGGGCAGTGCTGACAGAGGCCTACTCAGCTTCAGGTAGTGCACCCCAACCCTTCTTTCACTCCTCTACACCTCTCTGTCACCCCTCGTAATCTCTGTGTATCCCCGGGACACCCCTATGTTATCCTGTACACCCCTCTACACCCTTCTGTCACCCCTCTAAGCCCCTCTGTCACCCCTGTACACCCCATGGTTACCCCATACACCCCTCTGTCACCCCTGTATGCCCCTCTGTCACCCATATACACCCCTCTACACCCCTGTCTCCCATGTACTCCCCTCTGTCACTGTGTCGGGTAAGGCTGGAGGCATTGTGTGTGGAGAAGGCTGACGGAATATGGGTAAGGCATGTGCAAAGGAAAAGATTTCTTCCTTTTGCAAAGGCCTTGGTAAAAATGACAGAAGAAAGCTGATTGGTTGCTATGGGCAACTTTCCCCCTCCACAGGTTTTGATAAATCTCCCCCTTGTGCATTGTGGGAAGGCTGGTGGCATTGTGGTTGGAGGAGGCTGGAGTCATTTGTAGGGAAAAGGGGAGGATAATGCTGGAAAAGTGCAGAGCCTAATACTAATATGTTTGTGTTGCAGGTTCTGCCCAGGAGTTTTGGCTGGAACAGATTATTATGATGTCCTGTGCCAGATGGGGAAGAAAAAAAAGAAGAAAGAATGACTCTGATCAGTGAATACATCATTTGTGAGTTGCTGCATAAAACCGTACTGTAACCTACATAAGAAACATATTTAAAAAACTATAAATGAGTACAGAATAAGTAACAGAGCACTCACCCGCTAAACTGTTCCAATGACAGTACGAAAGTCCTCTTCGGACCAGAGCGGGGTGGCGGCAGATGGTATTGGGGGAGTTCAGACGCTGGCCACGGACCGTATCACGCCACTTGGCGCTTTGTCAGGCCACACTCCTTCGTGCAGCCTGACCAAGCACCAAGTGGCGTGATACGGTCCGTGGCCAGCGTCTGAACTCCCTCGGTACCATCTGCCGCCTCCCCACTCTGGTATGAAGAGGACTTTTGTACTGTCATTGGAGCTTCAGTTTAGTGGGTGAGTGCTCCGTTAATTATTCTGTACTCATTCCTATTTTCATTGACTTTATTCTCCATGAGAGCACCACCTGATGACCTAGTCTTTTAGCGGTCTAATTAATACATCCACAGTGGCCCTCATTTACTATTGCAAATCCGACATATTTTGCATTGGAAATTCTGACTACACTGAAATTTACGCCAGAATAAAAAAAAAAAAACAGACTAACTCTCTATTTTACTAAGAAAATCCCAAAAAGTGGTGTGGCCGTCATCAGGGCCAGACTAAGACTGCCCGGAAGACGGAGACCCCCCCCCCCCCCGCGATAGTCCACCTTCCACTGAGACCTGTTGCGGACCTGTCAAGTAAGGAACAGACTGAGACCAAAAATAGGCCTGGGTATATTAGACTATGTCCCCTTTTTTTTTTTTTTTTTTGGTGGGTGTCACAGGAGTCGTCAGGTCCCCGTTAAAATAAAATGGCTGCATGGTCTAAAATCACTTCAGTTCAGGTCACTCTTTCCAGCTGTTGCAAAGCCATTGTGTCTGGAGAGCTTCAGGCATTATAGGAGTTGTAGTTTTGTAACAGCTGTAGCCTCAAATTGGGGTACAGTGTCATCCATTATTTCTGCAAAACTTAGAAGTGAGGAGAGATCTAATGGGACAGTCAGGAGAAAACACAAACATACTTCCCCACCCACTCTTCCCCACCCCCTCAGCCCAAACCTATATAAGTAGTAGTTAGCTACACCTGGGCCATTTCTTTCCTAGCAGCCTCCCAGTCTGACTGGGAGAGCATGGTAAGTGAGCTATTACACCTTTTTCACACTGGTGTGGTGCTGTGCGGTGTCCGTTGCTGCCGTGGCGCCGTGTCTGTGGGGGGGTGCGGCCCATAGACTGGTTTGAGTGGCATTGGGGCCGCTCTGCCAGTGGGTCGTTCCCCCCTGTGGGCATTGATCTTGCGGCGGTGGTGGTCGCCGCCCGATGCTGCGCTATTTTATGCTAGGGACGTTAGGGACCCACTCTGGATAGGTGGCCTTGACGTGGCGAGTGGGCTTGTACTTTTTGAGCAAAAATGTATACTAACAACCTGTTAGTTTTTGATATTATGCTGAGAAGCAATCAGATCATTATACAATATTGTAGATGTGCACCATGTCTGTTTTTCTACCCGAATTCACAAACATAAAAAGACTCACAGGAGACGTCTTCTCTGTTGTCTTTCCTTTTCTTCTTCATCTGGTCCAGACGCCATGTCTTCTTCCAGCTCCATCTTCCTCTGTAAAGTTCGACGCCGGGACATCATTGGTTCCTCACTCTGCCAGCCACTCCTCATCCTCTGTTAAAAGACAACAATCATTATAACCCTTCAAGAGACTGTGTTTCCTAAATATAATACTGCCAAACCCTGTGTACTCTGTATATTATACTGCCAAACATCATGCCCTCTAAAAATAATACTACCACACACTGTTTCTGTAGTGTGCACAGAGCAGCAGCATCCCATTGAAAACAAGCAAAATTCTGCTGGCGTAAGTTCGTAGTGTGGATGAGTCCTAATTCCCCCAGACCCCTCTGCCCCCCCAGACCCCTAAGTCCTCCTCCAGACTCTTGCTCCCAGAGACCCCTAAGGCTAGGTTTCCCCCTTTTTTTACCTGCAAAAACACAGAAAAACTGCTACTGCTTTTTCCTGTGTTATGGTAATTTTTTGGCATTCTTTTCTTGTGCTTTTGCCTTCTCTGGAAACTTAGCCTTAGTCCTCCCCTGGTCCTTAAAGGGGTTCTCCACCCCTAGACATCTTATCCCCTATCCAAAGGATAGGGGATAAGATGTCTAGGGGTGGAGTACCCCTTTAAGTCCCCCCCCTTCAACACTCCTGGTCCTTCTCCACTATTCCACTTTTCTGCACCCCCTACCCCCCCCCCCTCAGTCCCCTTCACACTCCTCTGCCCTCTTTACCAAACCCACACTTACCTTACCTCACCCCCCCCCCCCCCCCCAAACAACCTCACTTCAGCCCCCCATGCCCTCCTGGTCCTTCTCTACACTTTTCTCCACCAACTCCACCCCCAGTTCCCCCACATTATGTTGGCAGTGTCCCCCACAGACATACAGCCTCCAGTCATATACAGTGTATGGCTGGAGACTGTATGTCTATGTACTACCCACTTCAGTGCTCCGACCACCGCTCCTCTGGACCGGGGTCATGATCTACTGCAATGGGGCCATAGCAGTAGGTCCCGGGACCGGAGGAGCGGTGGTCGGAGCACTGAAGATGATGTGCAGGTAACTTACCATGCGTGCATCCTCGCTGCTCTGCTCCTATGGGCGCACGCACGGGACATCAGTGATGTCCCTGCGTGCGCTACCTCCCGACGGCCCCTGCGTTTTTAAAGTTATTGCGGGGCAACAGAAAGATCTTTCAGGACACAGGGATGTCCTGCTGAATGAGAGGGGGGTTATGACAGTATTTATCTGCGTATACCATGCACTGGCATATAACACGTACCCTCATTTTCACAGGAAAATTTGAGGGGAAAAAATAAATGTAAAATAAATTACTATAGCTCTGAACTATATGCCTCATCATCCCCCCAACTTTGATTCCCCTTGATCCTCAGTCCCCCCCCCTCCTTCCTCCCCCTTCTATCAGCCTCTGTGCCATATTTAACCCCCCCGTCTCCTTTCCCATATTTTCCCCTGCTCATCATTCCCCCCCCCTCCTGCTCATCATCCCACCTACTCATCATTCCCCGCCTGCTCATCATTCCCCGCCTGCTCATCATTCTCCCCCCTCCTGCTCATCATCCCCCTACTCATCATTCCCCGCCTGCTCATCATTCTCCCCCCCCCCCTGCTAATCATTCCCCCATCATTGCTCCCCCCTCTTCCTCCTTTTCCTATTTTTCATATTTCCTTACCTGGCCACGCTCGGCAAGCTCAGGTGATGCATCGGGTCTTGTGGGCTGTGAGAGGGACGTCTCCTGCTGCTCCTCTGCACAGCGTCAGGGGCGTCACTCGTCATTTCCTGCAGCGCTGGGGTGTAATGAAGAAAACTGTGCCCTGCAGGAAATGATGAGTGATGCCCCTGAAGTTGTGCAGAGGAGCCGCAGGAGACGTCACTCGTCACAGCAGCCCACATGACCCGACGCATCACCTGAGCCTGCCGAGCGTGGCCAGGTAAGGAAATATGAAATATAGAATATCACCATCATACTGGTACTGACCAAATCTTGTATACTGAGACCAAAATTACCAATAATACCAGTAAATAGGGGGGGAATTAGTATCTCATACTGTTACTGACAAAATCGTGTATACTGGGACCATTACTACGAGTATAAAAGGAGTTATATTATCATCATACATATCACTATACTGTTACTGATAAAATCCTGTATACTAAGACCAATAATACCACTTCAAAATAGAAAAAAGCTAGTTTTGTGGGTTACCAGTAAGGGACGATGGACAAATAATAATTCCACACCATTACCACCACTATATTGTTACTGAATCAAATCCACTATACAAAAGACCATTATTTAATTTCCCAAAAAAGTGCCCATATAGTGGTAGAGAAGAGCTGTACATAGGATATGCAGACCATATAAGTGATTACAGTTAAATCCAGTGACTCACAGATCAAAGGAAAGAAAAACCAAAAACACGCACCCCTAGTGAAGTATGAAAATACACCAGCAAAGGTAATACAGGATAAACACACTTATCCTGCACAGTTCCGCTAAGAGCACAACTTATATAAGCGTTTGGTAATTATGTATTAGACCCTGCAGCTATGTTCCTCCTGATTCCAGGTTGCAACTGGTCTGGTATAGACAAATGGATGAATAAACGAGAGAAAAAAATAACACTAGTACAGCGCTGGACCCAGTTCCAGTGTAATCACTTGGGACATCAGACAGTATACAACTTAAACTATTTATTGTAGGCACATATCTATGTGTTTCTGGCCTGGATTGGGCCCTTCTTCAATATAAAGTGCATCATAAAATCAAGTGAAGACACATCTGATATATAATGTGATGACTCGCTCTTGCAGATAGGTGCGGTTGCAGTATAGAGGCAAGGAGGCTTTTCAAATCAAAGTTCAGTGTTTTATTCACACTAAGCACACGGCAAAGTCTTTAAACGCAGAACAAAAGGAAAACAAAAGTGCACATGTATTTCCTAGGTGCCATGCGGCATCAAGCAAGACTTTTCCAGGCCTCCAGCTAGGCTGTTCAGCAGCTTCCACTCTTGGAGCAACCACAGGGAAGAACTCCACACACAGCTTTCTCTGGCACTGTGAGCGGCAACTAGCAAATCCCCCTCAGCTGGTGAGGCAGCCTAATGTTTAGGCCAACAAAAGCCAGCCTGGATTGTGGGGAATGACCCCCACTCTACACTTGATCATTCCCAGTAAGAGCCGCCCCGGATTGGCCTTCCAGCCATACTACGGCCATAGTGTCAGTCTGCATCACAGCACAGACACTGAATAATACCGGCTCTTACTTCACCAAAGCCTGGAGCCTTGGTGACACATATCGCCCATCAATCATCATACCTTTCACCTTCTCACATACCCCCCCCCCCTTTGTTCAAGCCTGAGGGGGTGAACACTTGTACAACAGTGGACTCGTTACAGGGCATTGGCGTTGCCTAGCAAACAACCTGCTCTGTGTTCAACCCTAAACTTGAAATTCTGTAATGACATAAACCACCTAGTAATCTTGGCATTTTTGTCCTTAGCTTGGCACATCCACTTAAGGGGGGCATGATCCGTGAGGAGACGGAACTTCCTGCCCAACAGATAATAGCTGAGAGACTCGAGTGCCCACTTAATGGCCAGGCACTCTCTCTCCACTATACTATACCTGGTCTCGGCCGGGGTCAGCTTACGGCAGAGAAAGACAACGGGATGCTCTTCCCCGTTGACTTCCTCGGAGAGTACAGCACCGAGACCTACCTCAGAGGCATCGGTCTGTACCACAAATTCCCTTTTGAAGTTGGGTGTCCCCAACACCAGAGACCCACATAGGGCCGACTTCAAAGCGGAAACACCTGCTCTGCCTGTTCGTTCCAGCGCACCATGACGGACTTGTGTCCCTTCAAGAGGGCACATCCACTGTAGCAAAATGGGGGATGAATCATATAGTAACCCACCATTCCTAAGAAAAAACTTCACCTGTCTGATAGTGACAGGTCGCAGCCAATTCCAGATGGCCTCTATTTTGTTTACCTGGGGTTTGACAACTTCCCACCCAATGACATACCCCAGGTATTTGGTCTCTTGCAACCCTATGGCACATTTTTTGGGGTTAGCAGTTAACCCGGCCTTCCTAAGGGAGTCTACCACTGCCTATACTTTTGGAAGGGGAATTTCCCAGTCTGTACTGTGGATGATGATATCATCCAGATAAACTGAGGCATACCGACAATGTGACCGAAGTACAATGTCCATTAGCATCTGCTGTACTTCTTCTGAGATGGCTTGTCGCCGCGACTCAGGTACCCAGTATGGTTTCAACCGTATTTTTACCTGGGGTTCAGTGACAATGTCATGGCAGATGACAGAAGTATGCCCAGGAAGGTCTGAGAACACATCGGTGTTCCTACTGACGAACTCCCTGACCTCCTGAGTCTGTGCCGAGGAAAGGTTGTCAGAAATTTTCACTGTGGCAACTGTTTCCTTCGCACCAGATTGAGGCATGGGAAACTCCACCCCTAATAAACCTGGCCGGGGGCTATCATCCACACTAGTCTCCCTATCTTTCCAAGGTTTCAACAAGTTTACATGGTACACTTGCTCTGGTTTTCTCCGCCTGGTGTACACTGTACATCACCTCCCCTACCTTTTTAATCACTTTGTAGGGACCCTGCCACCTAGCCAGGAATTTACTGTCGACCGTTGGTACCAGAACCCGAGCCTGGCCATTATAAACTCTGCTCTGAGCTCGCTGAGCAGCCTCCATATTTTCTCTAACCAAGAGCAACACTGTTTCCATCCATTCCTGCAACTAAGTGACATATTCAATTACACTTTGATGCGGCGTAGGCTGTTGTTCCCATGCCTCTTTAGCTATGCCTAACAGACCAAGTGGATGTCTGCCATATAGCAGTTCAAAGGGCAAGAACCCAGTAGAAGCCTGGGGCACTTCTCCCACTGCGAACATGAGATAGGGCAATAAAAGATCCCAATTTTTTCCATCTCTAGCCACCACCCGCTTCAACATATTTTTCAATGTTTGGTTAAACCTTTCTACCAGGCCGTCCGTTTGTGGGTGATAGATGGAGGTCTGTAGCTGTTTTACCTGCAGTATCTTACTGAGCTCTTTCATTACTTTTGACACAAACGGGGTGCCCTGGTCAGTCAATACCTCTTTAGGTAAGCCCACTCGGGAAAACATCTCCATTAGCTCCTTATGAGTGTGGCCGAGGTTTGTCACAGAGGCAGCACCTCAGGATACCTAGTCGCATAGCCCAAGACTATCAGGATGTGTTGGTGCCCCCTAGCAGATTTTGGCAACAGGCCTACCAGATCCATAGCAGATCCATAACTACGGTAATGTTGCTGGGGGCTAGTTATTTGACATGTTGGGCAAGATTCACAGTACCTATCGATCTCTAAACACTGGGCCAGTAAAAACGATGCAAAATTCGGTCCTGCGTCTTCTGCTGGCCCAGGTGTCCCCCTAGAACATGTTGATGCGCTAATTCTAACACCAGTCTCCGATATGATTTAGGCGCCACCAACTGTTCCACATTCTCACCCCCACCTGATTTACCTGGTACAGCATCCCCTGATGGACGACAAAGCGGGGGTACACAGTCTCGGCCCCTGGTTGTTGTGGTGCACCTTCTACAATTCAGACATTTTCCCAGGCCCGAGATAATGTCGGGTCTTAGTGCTGGGCTGTACCGAAATTTTCTCCGGAGACATTGAGGTCTGCCAACTCGGGACCTGACAGCAGCTCCTCCACATCTCCCACCATTACCGGGGTCACTCCTGAGTAGGGCCAGTCTATTGGGGACACCCCTGCCTCACAGGTCTTGGGAGTTCTTATCTGGGGCCACAAAGACACAAACCCTGGAAAGTTTCTCCCAATAATCAGTTCATGGGGTAGCTTTGTAGCTAGAGCAACCTCATGAGTCCAAAGGCCACTTGGGGCTGACACGGTCACCAGGGCGGTGGGATAGTTTTTCAGGTCCCTGTGAATAAATAATACCCCAGTCTGTCGTCCCGTGTAGTCCATGCGCGTCACCAGATTTTATCTCACTAGGGTCACCATACTCCCCGAGTCCAATAATGCCTCGACCACACAACCTCCTACCTTCTGCTGGCGGAGGTATCCCGAGTCGCTGGGGACAATTAGCCCTAACATGTTCCGGTTCATTACAGTCCCAACAAAGCAACGGGGCAGAGGTTTTTGGGCTTTCCAGCCGCTTGGGCAAGGGTGGGGACCTCCTGGGTTTAACCCCTTAAGGACCAGGCCATTTTATACCTTAAGGACCGGAGCGTTTTTTGCAATTCTGACCACTGTCACTTTAAACATTAATAACTCTGGAATGCTTTTAGTTATCATTCTGATTCCGAGATTGTTTTTTCGTGACATATTCTACTTTAACTTAGTGGTAAAATTTTATGGTAACTTGCATCCTTTCTTGGTGAATAATCCCAAAATTTGATTAAAAAAATGAAAATTTTGCATTTTTCTAACTTTGAAGCTCTCTGCTTGTAAGGAAAATGGATATTCAAAATATATTTTTTTGGGTTCACATATACAATATGTCTACTTTATGTTTGCATCATAAAATTTATGAGTTTTTACTTTTGGAAGACACCAGAGGGCTTCAAAGTTCAGTAGCAATTTTGAAATTTTTCACAAAATTTTCAAACTCACAATTTTTCAGGGACCAGTTCAGGTTTGAAGTGGATTTGAAGGGTCTTCATATTAGAAATACCCCATAAAAGACCCCATTATAAAAACTACACCCCCTAAAGTATTCAAAAAAACATTCAGTAAGTGTATTAACCCTTTAGGTGTTTCACAGGAATAGCAGCAAAGTGAAGGAGAAAATTCAAAATCTTCATTTTTTACACTAACATGTTCTTGTAGACCCAATTTTTGAATTTTTGCAAGGGATAAAAAGGAGAAAATTTTTACTTGTATTTGAAACCCAATTTCTCTCGAGTAAGCACATACCTCATATGTCTATGTTAATTGTTCGGCGGGCGCAGTAGAGGGCTCAGAAGGGAAGGAGCGACAAATGGTTTTTGGGGGGCATGCCGCATTTAGGAAGCCCCTATGGTGCCAGGACAGCAAAAAAAAACACATGGCATACCATTTTGGAAACTAGACCCCTCAGGGAACGTAACAAGGGGTAAAGTGAACCTTAATACCCTACAGGTGATTCACGACTTTTGCATATGTAAAAAAAAAAAATATATTTTTTACCTAAAATGCTTGGTTTCCCAAAAATTTTACATTTTTAAAAAGGGTAATAGCAGAAAATACCCCCCAAAATTTGAAGCCCAATTTCTCCCGATTCAGAAAACACCCCATATGGGGGTGAAAAGTGCTCTGCTGGCGCACTACAGGTCTCAGAAGAGAAGGAGTAACATTTGGCTTTTTGAAAGCAAATTTTGCTCTGGGGGCATGCCGCATTTAGGAAGCCCCTATGGTGCCAGGACAGCAAAAAAAAACACATGGCATACCATTTTGGAAACTAGACCCCTCAGGCAACGTTACAAGGGGTAAAGTGAACCTTAATACCATACAGGTGATTCACGACTTTTGCATATGTAAAAAAAATATATATATTTTTTACCTAAAATGCTTGGTTTCCCAAAATTTTTACAATTTTAAAAAGGGTAATAGCAGAAAATACCCCCCAAAATTTGAAGCCCAATTTCTCCCGATTCAGAAAACACCCCATATGGGTGTGAAAAGTGCTCTGCTGGCGCACTACAGGTCTCAGAAGAGAAGGAGTCACATTTGGCTTTTTGAAAGCGAATTTTGCTCTGGGGGCATGCCGCATTTAGGAAGCCCCTATGGTGCCAGGACAGCAAAAAAAAAACACATGGCATACCATTTTGGAAACTAGACCCCTCGGGGAACGTAACAAGGGGTAATTTGAACCTTAATACCCTACAGGTGTTTCACGACTTTTGCATATGTAAAAAAATATATATATTTTTTTTACCTAAAATGCTTGTTTTCCCAAAAATTTTACATTTTTTAAAAGGGTAATAGCAGAAAATACCCCCCAAAATTTGAAGCCCAATTTCTCCCGAGTACGGCGATACCCCATATGTGGCCCTAAACTGTTGCCTTGAAATACGACAGGGCTCCAAAGTGAGAGCGCCATGCGCATTTGAGGCCTAAATTAGGGACTTGCATAGGGGTGGACATAGGGGTATTCTACGCCAGTGATTCCCAAACAGGGTGCCTCCAGCTGTTGTAAAACTCCCAGCATGCCTGGACAGTCAGTGGCTATCTGGCAATACTGGGAGTAGTTGTTTTGCAACAGCTGGAGGCTCCGTTTTGGAAACAGTGGCGTACCAGACGTTTTTCATTTTTATTGGGGAGGGGAGGGGGGCTGTGTAGGGGTATGTGTATATGTAGTGTTTTTTACTTTTTATTTTATTGTGTGTTAGTGTAGTGTAGTGTTTTTAGGGTACAGTCACACGGGCGGGGGGTTCACAGTAGTTTCTCGCTGGCAGTTTGAGCTGCGGCAGAAATTTTGCCGCACCTCAAACTTGCAGCCGGATACTTACTGTAATCCTCCGCCCATGTGAGTGTACCCTGTACGTTCACATTGGGGGGGGGGGGGGGAACATCCAGCTGTTGCAAAACTACAACTCCCAGCATGTACGGTCTATCAGTGCATGCTGGGAGTTGTAGTTTTGCAACAGCTGGAGGCACACTGGTTGTGAAACACCGAGTTTGGTAACAAACTCAGTGTTTTGCAACCAGTGTGCCTTCAGCTGTTGCAAAAGCTACAACCCCCAGCATGTACGGACAGCGGAAGGGCATGCTGGGTGTTGTAGTTATGCAACAGCTGGAGGCATACTACTTTGGCTGGGGATGCTGGGGATTGTAGTTATGCAACAGCTGGAGACACACTGGTTTGCTACTTAACTCAATGTGCCTTCAGCTGTTGCAAAACTACAACTCTCAGCAGTCACCGACAGCCAACGGGCATGCTGGGAGTTGTAGTTATGCAACCAGCAGATGCACCACTACAACTCCCAGCATGCACTTTAGCTGATTGTGCAAGCTGGGAGTTGTAGTTACACAACAGCTGAAGGTACACTTTTCCATAGAAAGAATGTGCCTCCAGCTGTTGCAAAACTACAAGTCCCAGCATGCCCATAAGGGCATGCTGGGAGTTGTGGTGGTCTGCCTCCTGCTGTTGCATAACTACAGCTCCCAGCATGCCCTTGTTGCATGCTGGGAGCTGTTGCTAAGCAACAGCAGGAGGCTGTCACTCACCTCCAACGATCCAGCCGCACAGGTCAGTCCCTCGTCGTCGCCGCCGCTGCTCCTGGGGCCCCGATCCCAACAGGGGCGCCGGGGATCGGGGTCCCCAGCACCCGGGGTGCACGTCCCGCACCCGCTCACGTCCTCCGGAAGAGGGGCGGAGCAGGTTGCGGGAGTGACACCCGCAGCAGGCGCCCTGATTGGTCGGCCGGTAATCCGGCCGACGAATCAGGGCGATCGTGAGGTGGCACCAGTGCCACCTCACCCCTGCTGGCTCTGGCTGATCACTGGAGACCCGATTGACCCGGAATCCGCCGCAGATCGCTGGACTGAATTGTCCAGCGATCTGCGGCCATCGCCGACATGGGGGGTCATAATGACCCCCCTGGGCGATATGCCCCGATGCCTGCTGAACAATTTCAGCAGGCATCGGGGACCGGCTCCGCTCCAGATGGTTGCGGGGGGCCGGTAAAACACATGACGTTCTCATACGTCATGTGTCCTTAAGGACTCGGAAATGGAGACGTATGAGAACGTCATGTGTCCTTAAGGGGTTAACCGCCCCCTCCCACAGTTTGATGGTGGCCTCGTAGCTCTCCACGAGGTCTACCATACCCAGTGTGTTACTAGGTGTCGCCTGGCCAATCTAGCTCTGGAGGGTGTAAGGCAGAGCCCTCCAGAACATATCGGCCAGGAGTCAGTCCAGTATGGCAGTGGGACTCAGGACCTCTGGTTGTAGCCACTTCTGCTCCTGCTGCAATAAGTCATAATATTGCGGCCGGGCAGGCTCAGCCGGCTTTTACTCCCACTGCCTTACTCGCTGGGCCCGGACCCACACATTTTCGGGTAAGTCAAAATACGCCTGCTGGGATCCAGACATCAGGAACGGTGCGATGACCTCGGCCCACTGGTCCCGGGATAACCTTTATCTCATGGCCACTTTTTCAAAGACCGCCAGGTAGGTCTTGACATCATCCGTGGGGGTCATCTTTAGCCTCACCATGCGAACAGCCTTCTGGGCATCAGGGTTGGTCCAGGTCGTCGTTGCGGCTTGAAGCTCCATTACCTGCTGTAACCTTTCTCTCACGGCCACTTTTTCAAAGACCGCCAGGTAGGTCTCAACATCATCCACGGGGGTCATCTTTGGCATCCCCATGCGAACAGCCTTCCGGGCGTCGGGGGTGGTCTGGGTCGTTGTTGCGGCTTGAAGCGCCATCACCTGCTGTAGCAGTAGCTGGTTAATCTCCTGCTGGTGCTTGTTGGCCTCCTGCTGTTGCCGTTTGAATTCCTGCTGTTGCTTGGTGGACTCCTGCTGGAGCCTGTTGGTCTCCCGCTGTTGCAAGTTGGCCTCCATGAGTGCCTTTATAACTGCCTCCATTTTGGTGACACTGCTTTGCCTTGTCTCAGGCTCAGTTATTAGGCAACAGCGTGCTGCAATTCAAATGCTGACCTCACTGCGTTGCCCTCATTCTCCACCAAATTTGATGACTCGCTCTTTCAGATAGGTGCAGTTGCAGTATAGAGGCAAGGAGACAGTGCTTTTCATATCAAAGTTCAGTGTTTTATTCACACTAAGCACATGGCAACAGTCTTTAAATGCAGAACAAAAGGAAAACAAAAGTCCACCTGTATTTAAGGTTTGTTCACACCTGAGTTCCTGCCACGCGGCATCAAGCTAAATTTTTCCAGGCCTCCAGCTAGGCTGTTCAGCAGCTTCCACTCTTGGAGCAAACACAGGGAAGAACTCCACACACAGCTTTCTCTGGCAGTGTGACCTGCAACTAGGAAATCCCCCTCAGCTGGTGAGGCAGCCTATCTTTAAGGTCAACAAAAGCCGGCCTGGATTGTGGGGAATGACCCCCACCCTGCACTTTATCATTCTCAGTAAGAGCCATCCCGGATTGGCCTTCCAGCCGTACTACGGCCGTAGTGTCAGTCTGCATCGCAGCACAGACACTGAATAATACCGGCTCTTACTTCACCAAAGCCAGGAGCCTTGGTGACACATATCGCCCATCAACCACCATACCTTTCACCTTCTCACAAGATATATATATATATATATATATATATATATATATATATATATGTATCTATATATATGTATAGATGCAAATCATAAAATGTTGCAGTATCTTGTAATACCTTTTTTATTGGACTAACGGCATTTTGTAGAGACAAGCTTTCGGGATTTCTCCCTTTATCAAGTCCAAAGCAAATCTAAGCTCACAAGCAGAAGACACAGGTTACATCTCACAAATATGCAGGGGTTAAGACAATAGATGTGGAGAATTCACACTAAGATGGGCCATAAATTGTCCTGTTATGGGAACATAGACTGAATAGATAAGGATGAGAAAAAGGGGGAGGGAGGGGGGGAGCAGGGAAGAGACTGGAGCAGGACATAGTGAGATGCAAAAGAGAACACAGTGCAGGTTATAAGAGAATCCAGTATATAGCAAAGGTTATAAGAAATTTTGATAATGAGATAAGAAGCTCAAATCCACATTAAGTCCCCTGTTTTTTTAGTCAAAAAACAGTATCATTTTGGCTTCAAATGTCTTTCTCTCGAGTGTTTTTGAAGTTCCCCCTCAGAATCTTGATTGTAAGGTCATGTATGGAGTGGCCTGTTTGGGTAAAATGGTGTCCAACTGGGGTGCAGTAGTCATTTTCTTTATGGCGGTTGATGGAATGTCTGTGTAGATTCATCCTTTCGTTGAGTTTCCGGACGGTTTCACCAATGTAGCATCCCATGTCACACTTGGTGCATTGTATCATGTAGACCACATTTGGGGAAGTGCAGCAGTATAGTCCCCTAATGTTATAGGTCTTGTTGTTGTGGGTGGTTTCCACCTTGGTGCAGATATCTTGGCAGAGTTTGCAGCGTGGTTTGTTGCAGGGTTTGGTCCCATTGTCTGTGTCTGTTCTTTCTGTATGTAATTTTCTCCTGACCAGCTTTTGTTTTAAATTTTGTGGTTGTCTGAAGGCCAAGATGGGAGGTTCAGGGAAGGTTTCTTTTAGCATCTCATCTTCCGACAATATCGGCTGTAGGTCCTTGATAATTTATCGTATTTCTTCAAGGGCCGGAGTGTATGTGGCTACCAGTGATTAAAGAATAATCAAACCATAACAATCAAACCAGCAGACAAGGGAGGAGCAGTGGTGATAATGAACACTGAGTATTACATAAAAGAGGGAAACAGACAATTGTCAGACACTACATACTACAAGAAACTGACAGAAGACCCCACCAAAGAATACACTCTGGAATTGAAGAAACTGATTGAAACCTTCCCAAAAGAGTCACAGAAAGGATTAGAGACACTCATACCCACAAATCCCATAACAGGGACATTCTACATGCTTCCAAAGATCCACAAAACTGGGAACCCAGGCAGACCAATAATAACCGGTATAAACACATTAAGAGAATAGATCTCTGGCTTAGTAGAAAACCTAAAGCCCTTTGTCAAAAACACGAGCAGCTTCATACAGGACACCACTGACTTTCTTAACAAACTCAATCAGATTACAAACTTGCCTGCAAATTCCATATTAGTAACAATGGATGTAGAATCCTTATACAGCAACATCCCTCACAGAGATGGAATTGATGCCTGCTCACTGTTCCTCTCATCCCAAACCCACAACCGAAAATACAGCCCTGGAGTCATCACTAAACTAATAGAATTTATCCTAACACACAACTACTTCAGTTTCAACAGTGACATATATCTACAAATGATGGGCACTGCAATGGGGACCAGGATGGCACCACAATATGCCAACCTATTCATGTCTGACCTTGAACAACGATTACTAGACACACAACTTCACAAACCCTACAGATACTACCGTTACATTGATGATATTTTCAACATTCGGACAGAAGGAAAAGAAAAACTCAGAAAGTTTCATGATGCCTTTAACACATTCAATCCATCTATCAAACTCAAAATTGACTTCTCTACAGAGAGTGTGAACTTCCTGGACACTACTGTCACAATAAACAGGAACACACTACAAACATCTGTACAGAAAACCCACAGACCGATCCAGCTATCTACATAAATCCTGTTTCCATCCATCACAAACTAAGAAAGGCATCATATACAGCCAAGCTACCAGGTACCATCGCATCTGCTCCAACCCTGATGACAGAGACCTGCACCTACAAACACTGTCTGAGAAATTCAAACAAAAAGGATACAAACCTAGGACAATCAATAGGAAAATACACTCCACCCTTCAAACACCACGGGAATACCTGCTACAATACAGAGAGATACAACCATCACCACGCGTACCACTGGTAGCCACATACAATCCGGCCCTTGAAGAAATACAAAAAATTATCAAGGACCTACAGCCGATATTGGTGGAAGATGAGATGCTAAAAGAAATTTTCCCTGAATCTCCCATCTTACCTACAGTAAGAACAGACACAGACAATGGGACCAAACCCTGCACCAAACCATGCTGCAAACTCTGCCAAAATATCTGCACCAAGGTGGAAGCCACCCACAACAACAAGACATATAACATTAGGGGACTATACTGCTTCACATCCCCAAATGTGGTCTACATGATACAATGCACCAAGTGTGACATGGGATGCTACATTGGTGAAACCGTCCGGAAACTCAACGAAAGGATGAATCTACACAGACATTCCATCAACCGCCATAAAGAAAATGACTACTGCACCCCAGTTGGACACCATTTTACCCAAACAGGCCACTCCATACATGACCTTACAATCAAGATACTGAGGGGGAACTTCAAAAACACTCGAGAGAAAGACATTTGAAGCCAAAATGATACTGTTTTTTGGCTCGAAAAACAGGGGACTTAATGTGGATTTGAGCTTCTTATCTCATTATCAAAATTTCTTATAACCTTTGCTATATACTGGATTCTCTTATAACCTGCACTGTGTTCTCTTTTGCATCTCACTATGTCCTGCTCCAGTCTCTCCCCTGCTCCCCCCCCTCCCTCCCCCTTTTTCTCATCCTTATCTATTTAGTCTATGTTCCCATAACAGGACAATTTATGGCCATCTTAGTGTGAATTCTCCACATCTATTGTCTTAACCCCTGCATATTTGTGAGATGTAACCTGTGTCTTCTGCTTGTGAGCTTAGATTTGCTTTGGACTTGATAAAGGGAGGAATCCCGAAAGCTTGTCTCTACAAAATGCTGTTAGTCCAATAAAAAAGGTATTACAAGATACTGCAACAATTTATGATTTCTATCTGCATCACTGGACTAATACGGCTACTCAAATTTACTATATATATGTATATATATATATATATACACACACACATACACAGGTATCACATCACTAAAGGTTAAGCAAATATTGGTATTCACAGAAGACACTTATAGATATAATGTAATCAGTACACAGAACAAAACACTCCCAAAGTTAAAACCACTGTTAGATTCCCCTCTATATTATAATCAAACATTATATGAAACATATTTATTACTGTATTGAATTAAAATTATATTATGATAAACATGCTGTACTGTAACCCATAGCTAATGGCGCCGTTAACTATGGGTTACAGTACAGCGTGTTTCTCATAATATCATTTTATTGCATCATTTATTGCATTCCTAACTGGTTATCCACATTGGTTAAACATTAAAGTTACAGCATACCGTTTAAAGCTAAAGATACACAGCAACTTTGGCCATGACACAAGTTGCTCGGCAATAGATTACTATGTTGCAGTGTAGGGATCGTGTTGCATTGCAGCTAATGTAAGTGACTGGGGTCACATTAGACCCCATAAATGACTGTGGCTACCTGTCATTTGCAAGAAATCAATCCAAGATAGATTTCTTGTACCTGTCATGTCACCAACACGTGTGAGTCGCAATATACCCATTCAGTTACATTGGTTGCCATGCAACACCATCCCTTCAGTGAAACACTGCATGTTGCAGCCAAAGTTGCCATGTAACCCTAGCCTAGCCCATTTTTTTTCTCAAAATACACCATAAAAGATGTACTAGCTTTTGGCCTATGGATATATTTATGGATTTTCGCAGAGATCCATGTTTTCCAACTTGTAAATATGCATATGGATTTACATGTAGAATCAGATAGTGAATTCCTCTATTGATATTAACCCCTTAAGGACCGGAGGTTTTTCCGTTTTTGCATTTTCGTTTTTTGCTCCTTGCCTTTAAAAAATCATAACTCTTTCAAATTTACACCTAAAAATCCATATGATGGCTTATTTTTTGCGCCACCAATTCTACTTTGTAATGACGTCAGTCATTTTGCCCAAAAATCTATGGTGAAGCGGGAAAAAAAATCATTGTGCGACAAAATTGAAAAAAAAACGCTGTTTTGTAACTTTTGGGGGCTTCCGTTTCTACGTAGTACATTTTTCGGTAAAAATGACACCTCATATGTATTCTGTAGGTCCATACGATTAAAATGATACCCTACTTATATAGGTTTGATTTTGTCGGACTTCTGGAAAAAATCATAACTACATGCAGGAAAATTAATACGTTTAAAATTGTCATCTTCTGACCCCTATAACTTTTTTATTTTTCCGTGTATGGGGCGGTATGAGGGCTCATTTTTTGCGCCGTGATCTGAAGTTTTTAACGGTACCATTTTTGCATTGATAGGACTTATTGATCACTTTTTATTCATTTTTAAATGATATAAAAAGTGACCAAAAATGCACTATTTTGGACTTTGGAATTTTTTTGCGCGCACGCCATTGACCGAGCGGTTTAATTAATGATATATTTTTATAATTCGGACATTTCCGCACGCGGTGATACCACATATGTTTATTTTTATTTTTATTTACACTGTGTTTTTTTTTTTATTGGAAAAGGGGGGTGATTCAAACTTTTAATAGGGGAGGAGTTAAATGATCTTTATTCACTTTTTTTTTTCACTTTTTTTTTGCAGTGTTATAGGTCCCATAGGGACCTATAACACTGCACACACTGATCTTCTATGTTGATCACTGGTTTCTCATAAGAAACCAGTGATCAACGATTCTGCCGGATGACTGCTCATGCCTGGATCTCAGGCACTGAGCAGTCATTCGGCGATCGGACAGCGAGGAGGCAGGAAGGGGCCCTCCCGCTGTCCTGTCAGCTGTTCGGGATGCCGCGATTAGCCGCGGCTATCCCGAACAGCCCGACTGAGCTAGCCGGGAACTTTCACTTTCACTTTTAGCCGCGCGGCTCAGCTTTGAGCGCGCGGCTAAAGGGTTAATAGCGTGCGGCGCCGCGATCGGCGCTGCGCGCTATTAGAGGCGGGTCCCGGCTTCACTATGACGCCGGGCCCGCCATGATATGACGCGGGGTTACTGTGTAACCCCGCGTTATATCAGAAGAGCAGGACCAAGGACGTACCGGTACGTCCTTGGTCCTTAAGGGGTTAAAGGGGTACTACCGTGGAAAACTTTTTTTTTTTTTTTAGATCAACTGGTGCCAGAAAGTTAAACAGATTTGTAAATTACTTCTGATAAAAAATCTTAATCCTTCCAGTACTTTTTAGGGGCTGTATACTACAGAGGAAATGTTTTTCTTTTTGGATTTCTCTTATGTCATGACCACGGTGCTCTCTGCTGACCTCTGCTGTCCATTTTAGGAACTGTCCAGAGCAGGAGAAAATCCCCATAGCAAACATATGCTGCTCTGGACAGTTCCTAAAATGGACAGCAGAGGTCAGCAGAGAGTACTGTGGTCGTGACATAAGAGAAATCCAAAGAGAAAAACATTTCCTCTGTAGTATACTGCCCCTAAAAAGTACTGGAAGGATTAAGATTTTTTAATAGAAGTAATATACAAATCTGTTTAGCTTTCTGGCACCAGTTGATTAAAAAAAAAAAAGTTTTCCTCGGGAGTACCCCTTTAACCTCTTCAGGATGCCGGGCGTATGCATACGCCTTGCATCCCCAGTCCTTAAGGACTTGGGAATTCCGGTTCCCGCCGCTAGCCAGTTGGGGGCCGGACTGGGATCCTTCAGCAGGCATCCCGGTCTCTGGTGACCCGATCACCCGGAAAACAGGGATGATCGGAGCTGTCAGTGACAGCCCCGATCATCCTGAAGGCTAGGAGCGAGGTCGCAGTGCTGCGATCTCCTCCTATCCCCTGCCATTGGTCCCCCGTTCTGCCCACCCCTGGATGTCGTGGGGAACGAGGGGAGAAGATGGAGGCCGGTACCTGGAGGAGAAGATGCGTGGGGACCCTTGATCATCACTGGAGACAGGCACAGGTAGGGAAATGACGGTGGTGGTGGTGGTGGGGGGGGGGGGGTGGAAATGAAAGAGAAAGTAAAGTGATCTTTACTGTGGCAACCACTAGGAAGGCCAAACTGCAACTCCCAGCATGCCCAGACAGCCAAAGGCTGTCTGGGCATGCTGGGAGTTGTAGTTTTGCAACATCTGGAGGGTCACCGTTTGGAGACCACTGTTACAGTGGTGCCCAAACGGTAGCCCTCTAGATGTTGCCAAACTACAACTCTCAGCATGCCTAGACTGCCCAGGCATGCTGGGAGTTGTAGTTCTGCAACATCTGTCCCTTCAGATTTAGCAATTTTCATGAAATTTTCGAAAATTGCTGCTCTACTTTGAAGCCCTCAATTTTTTTCAAAAAGCTAAAATATGTCCATTTTATGAGGCCAACATAAAGTGGACATATTGTATTTGTGAATAAAAATAAAATTTATTGGGAATATCCATTTTCCTTACAAGTAGAGAGCTTCAAATAGGATGAAAGTAACGCCGAAAATTTACCGCCAAAATAAAGAAGAATATGTCACGAAAAAACTCAGAATCAGAATATTCGGTAAAAGCGTTTTCAAGTCATTAATTCGTAAAGCGACGGTGGTCAGAATTGCGAGAAAGGGCTCAGTCCTTAAAGGAGAACTCCAGAACATAAAAATTGTCCCCCATAGTGCCGGCAGTAAAAAAAATAAAGATGTACATACCTTCCTCCGCTCCCCCGGGGCCTTTGGAAACCGGCTCCGGCCTCCGCCGTGATCCTCTTCCTGGTTGCCGGTGGTCGGAGAGTCTTACTGCGCTCAGCCAATCACCAGCTGCAGTGAAGTCCCTACTCGGCCGGCCATGAGCGACAGTGTGACATTTTCGGCCCCGGCCGTAGGTGCCGGTGTAGTGAAGAATTTTGTGTCCTGAAGCGTTTTCACACTGCCGCTCAGCCTATCGCAGGCCGAGTCTGACTTCGCTGCGGCTGGTGATTGGCTGAGCACAGTATGATTCATCTAACAAACGGCAACCAGGAAGTGGATCGCGGCGGAGACCGGAGACGGTTACTGGAGGCCCTGGGGGAGCGGAGGAAGGTATGTACATCTTTATTTATTTTACTGCCGGCAGTATGGGCGACAATTTTTATATTCCGGAGTTCTCCTTTAATGTGAAAAAGGGCTGCGTCCTTAAGGGGTTAAATACGTGTTGGAGAGGGCATGCCGCGGCTTTGGCGGTCCATCTTTAAATAATTAAACTTTTTAAAATACATCTGAATCAGATTTTGAAAATTCTATTGAAATACTTTATAGTATAATTTGGGATCATTGGATTTTTTTTATAATGCTTCCTGTTAAAAATCTAACCCAAATGGGCTGCATTTACGCTGACCATCCTTTTCTTTTGAAATATTTTACATCAGTCTCCTAGTCTGCTCACAAGCCATAACCAGCGCACAACTACCTGCCATGAAACGCTTTTGTGACGTTCACTACCTGGCATGCCGTGGCTTTTAATCTGTTTCCTGGCAGACATGGGTTTATACACATTAAACCTCTCCAGTCACAGAAAAGCAAGAAAACCTCTGGTTTCCTGTCCCACTGAGCACAAATGAATGCATTTCCTCCCCGACACATTCAGAGCATGTCCAAATCTGCTCACTACAAGAAAACTGCTGAAACAATACCCTCACCTCCTACTACTAATCCACAGGCTACTTTAACTATTTCTAGGTCAGCAATACCTCTTAATCCTTCTTTTAAATATGCAAATGCCGAAAATAGCATGCTTATTAAAATGAGGACTATAATAGCGATGGAGGTCTCTGCTGAATATTACATTCTCTTTGAGCATATCTTACAAGTCCAATTTAATTCACATAACTTTTACTTTTACAGCAATTTCTGGTTTGCAGTAATTGTGAACCTTTCAGCCTGAGCGTTACTGCCTTGCTTAAATTTACCCTAAGGTCTCATTTACACTTGCATATTTCTTCAATGATCTACATCCCATGTACCTTCCAATTCAATTTCATACAGCCTGACCTTGCAGTCTCTGGCTTTCTGGGCAGGCACCTTTTCAGCCCACACTACCAGCAACAGCCCCCAAATGTATCCAGCCTCAGTCAGACTTACTCTCCGTCAGCTCCCCAGTTTATCCTTAGTGATGACCCTCAGGCTATGCTGTGCTGTGATGTCCCAGTACGGGATATGCATCTCACAGTCCTATCAGCTTGAGTCCCTTCACGTCCCTGGGGCTCACCTGCACTGTACCCCTATAATCTGTATAATTGTATATTATGTGTAAAGGACCTTTGATATGGTCACATGGTTATTGATCACATGATCCTAGTTGTCACATGTTAAAGTCACATGTTTTGTTACCCAGAGAGCACCAGGTGACCAGATGACCCGCAGCTAGCCTATGGGCACCTTGCTCACCTTGCTTTATAAAGGGGGAGGCACTAGAATCGCTCTTTTTGATCATTCACTCTTAGATAATGAGGTCAAGTCCAGTCCAGATGTCTGTGTCCAGCACATCTGGAGACCTCAAGCCTAAATTACAGCCACAAGTCAGTAAGTCAAGTCATCTCTGTCTGCTGTCACTACCCCCAGTCAAGTCTATTATAGTCAGCGTGGCTGTCCTAAAGTCTGTCAAAGTCACTGCAAGTCCCAGCAAACTTCAAGGTCCCCTGTGTTACTGGTCATCTCTCTGGGATTCTGGCCTAGCTGTAATCATAGAAACATAGAATGTGTCGGCAGATAAGAACCAGTTGGCCCATCTAGTCTGCCCAATAATCTGAACCCTATCAATAGTCCCTGGTCCTATCTTATATGAAGGATAGCCTTATGCTTATCCCATGCATGTTTAAACTCCTTCATTGTATTAGCAGGGACCACTTTTGCAGGAAGGCTGTTCCATGCATCCACTACTCTCTCAGTAAAGTAATACTTCCTGATATTACTTTTAAACCTTTGCACCTCTAATCAGTGGCGTACCAAGGGGGCGGCGGGGGGGTTGGGAGGTGGCCTGCCTCGGGTGCCACTCACAAGGGGGGTGCCAGGGGCGGACTGACCCGCCGCCACCGCTACTGAGGTCCGGGACACTCGTCCCAGATCCCCAGCAGACAGCGGTGCCTTCTCCTGTATGCATGATACACGCACATACAGGAGAAGGCGTCCCCTCTGTGTGAGCTGCATCTGCAGCTTACACAGAGGAGACGTGACCTCCGCCCCCACGCAGCACGCAGTACACTCATCCGGCGCCTGTACTGTGGAGGGGAGAAGACGCGGGCCCCTGCTGCTGAGGAGATCGCTTCCCCCCCCCCTCAACTCTGCATATACCTATGAGGGAGGGGGGATACTCTGGATATACCTATGGGAAAGAGGGGGGTATTACTCTGCAGATACCTATGGGGAAGATGGGGGGGTTACTCTGCATATACCTATGGGGAAGATGGGGGGGGGGTTACTCTGCATATACCTATGGGGAAGATGGGGGGGGGTTACTCTGCATATACCTATGGGGAAGAGGGGGGGTTACTCTGCATATACCTATGGGGAAGAGGGGGGTTACTCTGCATATACCTATGGGGAAGATGGGGGGGTTACTCTGCATATACCTATGGGGAAGAGGGGCGGGTTACTCTGCATATACCTATGGGGAAGATGGGGGGTTACTCTGCATATACCTATGGGGAAGAGGGGGTGGGGGGATTACTCTGCATATACCTATGGGGAAGAGGGGGGAGGTGGGGGTTACTCTGCATATACCTATGGGGAAGAGGGGGGGGTTACACTGCATATACCTATGGGGAAGTGGGGGAGTTGTATCTGCATATACCTATGGGGAAAGAGGGGGGTGGGTAACTGCATATACCTATGGAGAAGAGCGGGGGGTGTAACTCTGCATATACCTATGGGAAAGAGGGGGCGGATGTGACTGCATATACCTATGGGAAAGATGGGGGGAGTAACTGCATATGCCTATGGAAAAGAGGGGGGGTAACTGCATAAACCTATGGGAAAGAGGGGGGGTGTAACTACATATACCTATGGGAAAGAGGTGGTAGGGGGGGTTACTCTGCATATACCTATGGGAAAAAGGGGGGTATAACTCTGCATATACCTATAGGAAAGGGGGGGTGGGGTAATTCTGCCTATACCAATGGGGAAGAGGGGGGGAACTCTGCCTATACCTATGGGGAAAGGAAGAGGGGGTGTAATTTTGCCTATACGTACGGGGAAAGGGGGTGGGGGGGACTCTGCTGCCTATACCTAAAGAGAAAGGGGGGTTAAATCTGTTCCTATACCTATTGGGAAAGGGGTTTAACTCTGCCGCCTATACCTATGGGGAAGGGTGGGGGGCCAACTCTGCTGCCTATACCTATGGGGGAGAGGAGTTAACTCTGCTGCCTATACCTACAGGGAAGGGGAGGGGTTAACTCTGCTGCCTATACCTACAGGGAAGGGGGGCTACCTAACTTTATACCTGGATGCCTAACTACTTACCTACATACCCAGCTACCTAACTATGTACATACCTGGCCTTCATACATGGCTGCCTAACTACTTAGCTAGCCCCCTACCTACCTAACATGTCACCTACCTACATATCTGGCTTCCTGATCTACCTACCTAGTTACCTATTAATTAAAGGGGGGAAGGGTGGGGGTGTAATTAAGGAGGGTGTAATTAAGGGGGGGGTGGGTGTTATTAAAGGGGGGGTGGGGTGCGGGTGGAGGGGGGGGGTGCCAAACAAAGGGTCCGCCCCGGGTGCCAAATGCTCTAGGTATGCTCCTGCCTCTAATTTAAACTATGTCCTCTTGTTGTAGTTTTTCTTCTTTTAAATATGCTCTCCTCCTTTACCGTGTTGATTCCCTTTATATATTTAAAAGTTTCTATCATATCCCCTCTGTCTCTTCTTTCTTCCAAGCTATACATGTTAAGGTCCTTTAACCTTTCCTGGTATGTTTTATCCTGCAATCCATGTACTAGTTTAGTAGTTATTCTCTGAACTCTCTCTAGAGTATCTATATCCTTCTGGAGATACGGCCTCCAGTACTGCGCACAATACTCCAAGTGAGGTCTCACCAGTGTTCTGTATAGCGGCATGAGCACTTCTCTCTTTCTACTGCTTATACCTCTCCCTATACATCCAAGCATTCTGCTGCCATTTCCTGCTGCTCTATTGCATTGTCTTCCTACCTTTAAGTCTTCTGAAATAATTACTCCTCAATCAGTTTCCTCAGATACTGAGGTCAGGACTGTGTCAAATATTCTATATTCTGCCCAAGGGTTTTTACGCCCCAGGTGCATTATCTTGCACTTATCCACATTAAATTTCAGTTGCCAGAGTTATGACCATACTTCTAGTTTGCCTAAATCCTATATTCTGCCCGAGGGTTTCTACGCCCCAGGTGCATTATCTTGCACTCATCCACATTAAATTTCAGTTGCCAAAGTTCTGACCATTCTTCTAGTTTTCCTAAATCCTTTTCCATTTGGCGTATCCCTCTAAAAACATCAACTGTTACATATCTTTGTGTCATCTGCAAAAAGACATACCTTACCATATTAAACAAAATTGGTCACAGTACAGATCCCTGAGGTACCCCACTGGTAACAAGACCTTGCTCTGAATATACTCCATTGACTACAACCCTCTGTTGTCTGTCTCTCAGCCACTGCCTAATCTACTCAACAATATGGGAGTCCAAGCTTAATGACTGCAGTTTATTGATAAGTCTTCTATGTGGGACAGTGTCAAAAGCCTTACTAAAATCTAGATATGCAATGTCTACTGCCCATCTGCCATCTATTATTTTAGTCACCCAGTCAAAAAAATCAATAAGATTTGTTTGACATGATCTCCCTGAAGTAAACCCAAGTTGTTTTTCATCTTGCAATCCATGGGATTTTAGATGTTCCACAATCCTATCCTTTAGTAGGGTTTCCATTAATTTCCCCACTATTGATGTCAGACTTACTGGCCTATAGTTGCTTGATTCCTCCCTTCTACCTTTCTTATACAGTAAAGACTGTACCATCTGTACCTCAGTAAAGCTACTGTTCACCCTGACCTGGCCTTGGACTCTTATTTGCCCTGCCTAACTAGAACTAGCGGTGCTACCATTTGGGTGGTTCTCGTTTAAAACCACGAACATTTAGGGGTTAACACCATCTGCCCCTGGGCTACAACATCTGCCCCATACACCTCACTTCGCACCCCAACACCACAGTGCAGTCCCAATGGGCCTCTGGGATTTCATTTCTAGCCCTTCTTGCAGTCTCACAGTGGCTGCTTAACCCCTTAAGGACGCAGGACGTACTCAAACGTCCCCATTTCCGAGTCCTTAAGGACTCAGGACGTTTGAGTACGTCCTGTCAAATCCCGGCCCCCCGCCGCTAGCCGGAGGGGAGACGGTGCCCGATGCCTGCTGAAATCGTTCAGCAGGCATCGGGGCATATCGCCCAGGGGGGTCATTATGCCCCCCCATGTCGGCGATTGCCGCAGATCGCTGGACAATTCAGTCCAGCGATCTGCGGCAGATTCCGGGGTCAATCGGGTCTCCAGTGACCCGGTGACCCGGAATTACAGGCTGTTCGGGGCCGTCTCCGACGGCCCCGAACAGCCAGAGCCTGCAGGGGTGAGGTGGATTACCGGCCGACCAATCAGGGCGCCTGCTACGGGTGTCACTCCCGCAACCCACTCCGCCCCTCTTCCGGAGGACGTGAGCAGGTGCGGGACGTGCACCCCGGGTGCTGGGGACCCCGATCCCCGGCGTCAATGTTGGGATCGGGGCCCCAGGAGCGACGGCCGCGGCGGAGACGACGAGGGACTGACCTGTGCGGCGAGGATCGTTGGAGGTGAGTGACAGCCTCCTGCTGTTGCTTAGCAACAGCTCCCAGCATGCAAAAAGGGCATGCTGGGAGCTGTAGTTATGCAACAGCAGGAGGCAGACCACCACAACTCCCAGCATGCCCTTATGGGCATGCTGGGACTTGTAGTTTTGCAACAGCTGGAGGCACATTTTTTCTATGGAAAAGTGTACCTTCAGCTGTTGTGTAACTACAACTCCCAGCTTGCACCAACAGCTAAAGTGCATGCTGGGAGTTGTAGTAGTGCATCTGCTGGTTGCATAACTACAACTCCCAGCATGCCCGTTGGCTGTCAGTGACTGCTGGGAGTTGTAGTTTTGCAACAGCTGAAGGCACACTGAGTTATGTAGCAAACCAGTGTGTCTCCAGCTGTTGCATAACTACAGTCCCCAGCATCCCCAGCCAAAGTAGTATGCCTCCAGCTGTTGCATAACTACAAGACCCAGCATGCCCTTCCGCTGTCCGTACATGCTGGGGGTTGTAGCTTTTGCAACAGTTGAAGGCACACTGGTTGCAAAACACTGAGTTTGTTACCAAACTCTGTGTTTCACAACAAGTGTGCCTCCAGCTGTTGCAAAACTACAACTCCCAGCATGCACTGATAGACCGTACATGCTGGGAGTTGTAGTTTTTCAACAGCTGGATGTTCCCCCCCCCCCCCCCAATGTGAACGTACAGGGTACACTCACATGGGCGGAGGATTACAGCAAGTATCCGGCTACAAGTTTGAGCTGCGGCAAATTTTCTGTCGCAGCTCAAACTGCCAGCGAGAAACTACTGTGAACCCCCGCCCGTGCGACTGTACCCTAAAAACACTACACTAACACACAATAAAAAGTAAAAAACACTACGTATACACATACCCCTATACAACCCCCCTCCCCTCCCCAATAAAAATGAAAAACGTCTGGTACGCCACTGTTTCCAAAACGGAGCCTCCAGCGGTTGCAAAACTACAACTCCCAGCATGCACTGATAGACCGTACATGCTGGGAGTTGTAGTTTTGCAACAGCTGGACGTTCCCCCCCCCCAATGTGAACGTACAGGGTACACTCACATGGGCGGAGGATTACAGTAAGTATCCGGCTGCAAGTTTGAGCTGCGGCTCAAACTGCCAGCGTGAAACTACTGTGAACCCCCGCCCATGTGACTGTACCCTAAAAACACTACACTACACTAACACACAATAAAATAAAAAGTAAAAATCACTACAAATACACATACCCCTACACAGCCCCCCTCCCCAATAAAAATGAAAAACGTCTGGTACGCCACTGTTTCCAAAACGGAGCCTCCAGCTGTTGCAAAACAACTACTCCCAGTATTGCCAGATAGCCACTGACTGTCCAGGCATGCTGGGAGTTTTACAACAGCTGGAGGCACCCTGTTTGGGAATCACTGGCGTAGAATACCCCTATATCCTCCCCTATGCAAGTCCCTAATTTAGGCCTCAAATGCGCATGGCGCTCTCACTTTGGAGCCCTGTCGTATTTCAAGGCAACAGTTTAGGGTCACATATGGGGTATCGCCGTACTCGGGAGAAATTGTGTTACAAATTTTGGGGGGTATTTTCTGCTTTTACCCTTTTTAAAAATGTAACATTTTTGGGGAAAGAGGCATTTTAGGTAAAAAAAAAATAATTTTTTTTTACATATGCAAAAGTCGTGAAACACCTGTGGGGTATTAAGGTTCACTTAACCATTTGTTACGTTCCCCGAGGGGTCTAGTTTCCAAAATGGTATGCCATGTTTTGTTTTTTTGCTGTCCTGGCACCAGAGGGGCTTCCTAAATGCGGCATGCCCCCAGAGCAAAATTTGCTTTCAAAAAGCCAAATGTGACTCCTTCTCTTCTGAGACCTGTAGTGCGCCAGCAGAGCACTTTTCACCCCCATATGGGGCGTTTTCTGAATCGGGAGAAATTGGGCTTCAAATTTTGGGGGGTATTTTCTGCTTTAACCCTTTGTAAAAATTTAAATTTTTGGGGAAACCAAGCATTTTAGGTAAATTTTTTTTTTTTTTTTTACATATGCAAAAGTTGTGAAACCCCTGTGGGGTATTAAGGTTCACTTTACCCCTTGTTACGTTCCCCAAGGGGTCTAGTTTCCAAAATGGTATGCCATGTGGGGTTTTTTGCTGTCCTGGCACCATAGGGGCTTCCTAAATGCGGCATGCCCTCAGAGCAAAATTTCCTTCAAAAAAGCCAAATGTGATTCCTTCTCTTCTGAGACCTGTAGTGCGCCAGCAGAGCACTTTTCACCCCCATATGGGGTGTTTTCTGAATCGGGAGAAATTGTGCTTCAAATTTTGGGGGGTATTTTCTGCTATTACCCTTTTTAAAAATGTAAAACTTTTGGGAAACCAAGCATTTTAGGGAATTTTTTTTTTTTTTTTACGTATGCAAAAGTTGTGAATCACCTGTGGGGTATTAAGGTTTAATTTACCCCTTGTTATGTTCCCCGAGGGGTCTAGTTTCCAAAATGGTATGCCATGTGTTTTTTTTTGCTGTTCTGGCACCATAGGGGCTTCCTAAATGTGACATGCCCCCGAAAAACCATTTGTCGCTCCTTCCCTTCTGAGCCCTCTACTGCGCCCGCCGAACAATTAACATAGACATATGAGGTATGTGCTTACTCGAGAGAAATTGGGTTTCAAATTCAAGTAAAAATTTTCTCCTTTTTACCCCTTGCAAAAATTCAAAAATTGGGTCTACAAAAACATGCGAGTGTAAAAAATGAAGATTTTGAATTTTCTCCTTCACTTTGCTGCTATTCCTGTGAAACACCTAAAGGGTTAAAACGCTGACTGAATGTCATTTTGAATACTTTGGGGGGTGCAGTTTTTATAATGGGGTCATTTATGGGGTATTTCTAATATGAAGGCCCTTCAAATCCACTTCAAACCTGAACTGGTCCCTGAAAAAAAGCGAGTTTCAAAATTTTGTGAAAAATTGGAAAATTGCTGTGGAACTTTGAAGCTCTCTGGTGTCTTCCAAAAGTAAAAACTCATCAATTTTATGATGCAAATATAAAAGTAGACATATTGTATATGTGAATAAAAAAAAATTATTTTGAATATCCATTTTCCTTACAAGCAGAGAGCTTCAAAGTTAGAAAAATGCAAAATTTTCTAATTTTTCATCAAATTTGGGGATTTTTCACCAAGAAAGGATGCAAGTTACCACAAAATTTTACAACTAAGTTAAAGTAGAATATGTCACGAAAAAACAATCTCGGAATCAGATTGATAACTAAAAGCATTCCAGAGTTATAAATGTTTAAAGTGACAGTGGTCAGAATTGCAAAAAATGGCTGAGTCCTTAAGGTGAAAAAGGGCTCAGTCCTTAAGGGGTTAAAGACCTTGCGTCCTTGAGCCCACCGGCTTACTCCTTGGTGCCATATGGTTACACTGAGAATTCGTTGCCTAACATAACAAGGCCCCTATGCACATTAGAGAATAGTCAGCTAAACCAGCTGATTTCAGTGGAACAGACAACTATGATATTGGGGAAGAGAAATATGGGGCATGTCGGATTTCATTTGCCTTAGTGTGTTGTATTTTAAGCATGACACCAATACCAACCTTTCTTTTATTCGATAGTCGAGTGCTGCCTGTACCAGCCCAAAGGAATGAAGAATCGTCGGAGGAATCTTGAATCAGACTGTAGTAAACCATATAATGGCAGTCAGCTCTCCACCTGCTCCAGGAGCCAGGATAAGCTGCAAGTGCTGTTGTCCAAACTACAGAACAAAGGATCCAGCTTTTTATTTATGGCTAAAACCTGTCTTTTAATTTCTTCATAAAATCCTTAGATATGGCCAACATGGTGCAAGAGACAGTGTGGTCTGACCTGAGGGTCAACTCTTCATCATGAATTAGACTGATTTCCAGAATAAACAGGAGAAGATCGGTGCTTATTAGAGCAATATAGCAGTATGGGTAAAGATAGCAGTTCAAGGTTGCACCAAGAAACACCAATCCTCTGGTTATTTTGGGAATCAGTCTGATTCCTGCTTCTAGGGAGTCATTCTCAGAAAAGGCATATATTAGGCAAACGATGGTTATATTTTTCTATTTACTCACAACCAATTTCTGGCTATTAAATTAAAAACACCAACAATTCCTCAGTGGTTTGTAACATTGTATTACCATCTTAGACCACTTCTTGTATCTATAGCAGAGGGCATTTATCTATTGCACGACCTTGATGTGTACAGCTCCTCTATATGGGATCATTAATATGTATGCTGCACAGATTTTCCCAGGGTGATCCCTATTTTTGACATTGCAAATCTGTAAACTGATATGTGTTTTTCCAGATATGTGACTCCCAATGGAGTTGGTGGGAATAGATTTCCTGCATATGGCAATAAAAAGGATGCTGGCTGAGGAATTTATTGACAGAGCACAAATGTCATACCATGTCCTGTTTAAGGAAAACCCTACAACATACATACATATAACATACTAATAAAAAAATTTTCCCTAGAAAAAAAATCTTGCTTTCCATTAGATAACACATAACAAACCATACAATAATTATAATATATAATAATGTAGGTCACGCATGTAATTTCTAATCAACATACGATAAAATTTTAATTTTGACTCCACTTTCTTCTCCAGCTAATTTGTGTCATCTATAATTAAAATGTTGCTGTTTTTAGAATCATTAATTAGTGGCTAAAATAGGAGGCGGCATTCATTATTATGATTAAATCAGCATTGTTCCTAAAATTAAGTGAATTAACAGAAAGCAAATTAGAAAAAATATATATATTGCTGGCACTGAAAGTCAGATCGCCTCTGGCATGTCATTCGCAAAGATTACATTTCATAACTTAAAAACAATGCATTCGCAATGCATACTTTCACATTTTGTTAAGGCCTTGTTCTAAAAAAAATATATATAAAAAAAAAATATATATATATATATATATGTCCAAATATAAGCAGCACATCCAATAAAAGCACTTCAGTGTAGTGGGTGCAGGCACTATTATAACCACGGTCCCCTGGTTCTCTTGTCCATACAGTAGATACGATGCAGCACACCAAAATAGTATCATGCAAAAGGTGACTTATTCCATTATGTACACAGAGACTATGTTTCGGTGGCCTCACACCACCATTTTCAAGATGGTGATTTTCAATAATGAGAATGTGAAAACACAATTTTAGAAATCTTAACAAATAAAAAAAATAAAACATTTCTCATAAACATAAGTATTCAGACCCTTTACTATGACACTTGATATTTAGGTCTGGCTCCTCCCATTTCTCTTGATCATCTCTGAGATGTTTCTACACCTTCATTGGAGTCACCTATGGTAAATTCAGTTGAAAGTAGTTTGGAACAACCAGTTCTCCACTTAGAGCTTGCTGCCCCACCAAACTAAGAATTAAGTGAGAAAGACCCCCATAAGAGAGATGACTAAGAACCCAAAGGCCACTCTTGCTGAGCTCCAAATATCCTGTGAGCAGACTGGTCAGGGTTGAAGAAAAGCTGAATGGAGCAAAGTACAGAGATATTGTTAATGAAAACCTGATCCAAAGTGCTCTGAACCTTAGGCAGGCCTGAAGGATTACCTTCCAAGACAATGATTCTAAGCACACTGCCAAGACAACAAAAGAGTGGCTTAGTGACAACTCTGTGAATGTCCTTGAGTGGTCCAGCCAGAGCCTTGACTTGAACCCAATCAAACATCTCTGGAGAGACCTGAAAATGCCTGTCCACTGAGGATTCCATCCAACCTGACGAAGCTTAAAGGGGCACTCTGCCCCAAAGAATAGGAGACAATGGGGGAGATTTATCAAAACTTGTGCACAGGAAAAGTTGCCCATAGCATCCAATCAGATCACTTCTTTCATTTTGCAGAGGCCTTGTTAGAAATTAAAGAAGCGATCTGATTGGTTGCTATGGGCAACCGGGCAACGTTTCCTCTGCACAGGTTTTGATAAATCTTCCCCAAGATGTCTGATCGTGGGGGGTGGAGGCAGCCAATGGGAACCCCGAGATCTCCAGGCCGGCACTGCTGTGTTCTGAACACAGAAACTTGGGGCTTCTGTGTTCGTGATGTCATGCCATCGGGACATAGAGGGAGGGAACATTTATTAAAACTTTTCCTCTATTTTTGTTGTACATTTCCAGAGGAAAAGTTGCTGAGTTGCCCATAGCAACCAATCAGATTGCTTTTTTCATTTTTCAGAGGCCTTTTCAAAAATGAAAGAACCTATATAATTGGTTGCTTTGGGCAACTCAGCAACTTTACCTCTAGATAGGTTTAGATAAATCTCCCCCATAGGCTCCAGGCTATAGGCTGGTATATATGGCAAAGCATTGTGGATGTGTGGTGATTGTGGATTAAATTTACATTGTGGACTTGCGGAGGTCACTAATAGTGCTGCCTGCCCTAAAGAATAAGTAAATGGCTCCTTGACTACCTCCCAATTCTTACTGTACATTGCTGGAATGTGCCACTGTTTAAGGTGGTTGGAGTGATCTTTCCACTACCTCTCTTACCAAGGCCCTTCTCCCCTGATAACATAGTTTGGTGGGGTGGCCAGCTCTAGGAAGAGTCCTGGTTGTTCCAAACTTCTTAAGTGTAAGAATTGTGTAGGCCACTGTGCTCTTGAGAACTTTCAGTGTAGCAGAATTGTACCTTTCTCCAGATTTGCACCTACACACACTTCCGTCTCTGAGCTCGAGGGTGCGTTCACACAAGCGTATTATGTTTCAAACTGGCAGCATTTCCCTCTGCGAGTTTTAAAGGGTGGGCTTTCCTAAGGAGATATATGACAGCTGAATCTTTGCTGTGGAAAATCCACTGCAGACCCCATTGACTTCAATAGGGTATGTGGCGGATTTTCGGCAGTGGAGATTTTGCCGAAAATGTGCTACAAACAGCCTGTCCCTTTCAAACTCGCAGTGGGAAACACGCTGAGAGTTTGAAAGGAAATATACTCATGTAAAGTAGCCCTTACAGGCAGTTATTTCCTGCTCATTGCTTGGTTTTTGTGCTGATATACATTGTCAGTTGTGACTCCCTATATAGACAGGGCTGTGTCTTTCCAAATCCTGTCTAATCAATGGAATTTACCACAGGAGACTCTGATCAAGATGTAGAAACATCTCAAAGGCGATCAAGAGAAATGGGAGGCCTCAAAGCTAAAGTCCCAGATTTATCCAACTGTGTGGGAGAAAAAGTGACATTCTCCCATAGCAGCCAATCACAGCTCAGCTTTACCAGAGCTCGTTAGCTGAGCTGTGATTGGTTGCTGAGGAAAAATCTCTCCACTTCTTCTCTTAGGCTGGGTTCACACCACGTTTTGTTAAATACGGGAACCGTATTTAATGTATGTCTATGAGGCGACCGGAGTGAACCGCAGCCTCTGGTCGGCTTCGTTTTCGGCCCTATGCGGTTTCCCGACCGTAGGCAAAAAACGCGGTCGACCACATTTTTGCCTGCGGTCGGGAAACCGCATACGGCCGAAAACGAAGCCGACCGGTGGCTGCAGGTCACTCCGGTCGGCTCATAGACATACATTAAATACGGTTCCTGAATACGGCTGGGTGCGGGTGCCGCGATTAAGCCCCGCCCCCCCTCCTCCCAGCCGTATACGGGAACCGTATTTAACAAAACGTGGTGTGAACCCAGCCTTACACAGTTTGATAAATCTGGGCAAAGTGTCATAGCAAAGAGTCTAAATATTTATGTCCCGAATTTTAGTTTTTTTTCCACCTTATTATGTTATGTCTTGTACTTAATTGTAATAAATAATTAATATGATGCGAAAATATTGGTACATGTCTTTTTACTGGTCAAACAAAATGGAGACTGAACTAAAAATCAACGAGTTTTTACATATGTGACAACAAGGATTGAAATAACTAACATTACTTTACTATTTCAGAACTACCCAGTTAGGCTGCCTTCACACCATGGTTGCAGCGCATGGCTGCTGGATCCAGCTGGGGGAGGGGAAAACCGCTGAGCTCCATTGACTTCAAAGGGGTACTTTGGTGGAAAACTTTATTTTTTTAACCCCTTAAGGACCAAGCCCATTTTCACCTCAAGGACCAGGCAAATTTTATTTTTGCGTTTTCATTTTTTCCTCCTCGACTTCTAAAATCCATAACTCCTTTATATTTCCATGTACAGACCCATATAAGGGCTTGTTTTTTGCATAACCAATTGTACTTTGTAATGAAACCTGTCATTTTACCATAAAATGTACGGCAAACCCCCCCCCAAAAAATTTTAGGGAGGAAATTTAAATGAAAACCAAAATTTGGCACATTTTGAAGGATTTTGTTTACACACTGTACACTTTACAGTAAAAATAACATGTGTTTTTTATTCTGTGGGTCAATACGATTAAAATGATACCCATGGCTAGATACTTTTATATTTTTGTACCGCTTAAAAAAAATCTAAAACATTTTGTACAAAATCAGTAATCTAAAATCGCCCTATTTTGACCACCTATAACTTTTTCATTTTTCCGTATATAGGGCGGTATTAGGGCTCATTTTTTGCGCCGTTATCTGTACTTTTTTTAGATAGCACATTTGCATATATAAAACTTTTAGATCATTTTTTATTAATTTTTTTGAATAAAATGTGACAAAAAAGCAGCATTTTTGGACTTTTAAATTTTTTTACGTTTACGCCATTCACCATACGGGATCATTAACATTTTATTTTGATTGTTCCGACATTTACGCACGTGGCGATACCACTTTTTCACTTTTTTTTTTACATTTTTCAACATTTTTTTTTTTACACTTTTTATGTCCCCATAGGGGACTAGCTATAGCAAACGTTTGATTACTAATACTGTGCAGTGCTATACATAGGACACAGCACTGCTCAGTATTATCGGTGATCTTCTGCTCTGGTCTGCTCGATCTCAGACCAGAGCAGAAGACCCCGGGAGACAGCAGTAGCTAGGTAAGGGGACCTCCGGCTGTCATGCTGGATGATTGGATCCCAGCGGCAGCGTTGCGGGTGATCCGATCATCCAATCAAAGTGCCGCAATGCCGCAGATGCCTTGATCTGTATTGATCACGGCATCGGAGGGGTTAATAGCGGACATCCGCGCTATCGCGGATGTCGGCCATTACGGGCGGGTCCCCGGCTGCTGCTAGCAGCCGGAACCTGCCGTGTATGACGCGAGCACCCTTCCGATGCTCGCGGTCATACCCAGGACGAAAATGTACGTCCTGGTGCGGGAAGTCCCGCCAAACCAGGACGTACATTTACGTCCATGGTCGTTAAGGGGTTAAATGAACTGGTGCCAGAAAGTTAAACAGATTTGTAAATCACTTCTACTAAAAAAATATTAATCCTTTTTAGCAGTTGTATGCTACAGAGGAAATTCTTTACTTTTTGAATATCTTTTTTGTGTTGTCCACAGTGCTCTCTGGAACTGTCCAGAGCAGCATAGGTTTGCTATGGGTATTTTCTGGACAGTTCCTGATATGGGCATCAGGTGTCAGCAGAGAGCACTGTGGACAACACAAAAAAGAAATGCAAAAAAAATAAAGATTTTCCTCTGTAGCAAACAGCTGCTAATAAGTACTGAAAGGATTAAGATTTTTTTTATAGAAATAATTTACAAATCTGTTTAATTTTCTGGCACCAGTTCATTTAAAAAAAAAAAAGTTTTCCACCGGAGTACCTCTTTAATGAGTCGACCGGAGCCAGTGACTCCGATCGGCTCATTTCTGCCCCGTATCTGGTTTTGTGACCAGATCTAAAACCGTAATCCCCTCCCCCAGCCGGATCCGGCAGCCATGTGCTTCAAACGTGGTGTGAAGGCAGCCTTAGAGCCATCTAGTGGCATTGGACATACACAACAGACGTGAAAATGTGGTCAAACCGGCTATTGTGTATGCCCAAAAAATTGGATTTGTAACAGTCCCTGTTTTAAAAAAAAATAAATAAAAAAATGTAAGTCAGCCAAAGGCTGTCCGAGCATGCTGGGAGTTTTATTTTGCAACAGCTGGAGGTACACTAGTTGGGAAACACTAATGTTAGTCATTGAGAAATGTATTCTACTGTATGGCATATGGCAGCATATACAGCAGCAAACATTTTTAGCAAATGTTAAAGGAGATGTGTAGTAGTAATTTTTCAGAATCCCCTGTGCCCGGGCTGCAAAAAGTAACAAAACAAACTTTAACTCACTTTCCTATGTTCCCCCATTGCGCCGATATCGGTGTCCCATTCTTCCGTTGCCGTTCTTCTTCCTGTGCTTCTTGGGGACGATGAGTCCTACTAAGCTCAGCATATCACTGGCCGCAGCGATGTCCCACCTCGGCCGGTGATAGGGGTAATGAGCCAAGGCTACGTTCGTGCCCCTGTTAGTCGTATCCATCGGCATCCTGCTAAAAAAAAAACGGGTTGCAGATATATGCTGTTAAAGGGGTACTCCAGTGGAAAACTTCTTTTTTTTTTTTTTTTTTAAATCTACTGGTGCCAGAAAGTTAAACAGATTTGTAAATTACTTCTATTAAAAAATATTAATCCTTCCAGTACTTATTAGCTGCTGAATACTACAGAGGAAATTCTTTTCTTTTTGGAACACAGAGCTCTCTGCTGACATCATAACCACAGTCCTCTCTGCTGACATCTCTGTCCATTTTAAGAACTGTCCAGAGTAAAAGGAAATCCCCATAGCAAACATATGCTGCTCTGGACAGTTCCTAAAATGGACAGAGATGTCAGCAGAGAGCACTGTGGTTATGATGTCAGCAGAGAGCTCTGTGTTACTAAAAAGAAAAGAATTTACTGGAAGTAAGTACTGGAAGGATTAAGATTTTGTAATAGAAGTTATTTACAAATCTGTTTAACTTTCTGGCACCAGTTGATTAAAAAAAAAAAAGATTTCCACCGGAGTACCCCTTTAAAGCTAGGTTTCCACACAGGTTTTTTCTGGTGTTTTTTTTCTTTTTAAATGACCACTGCAGTTTTTGAGCCTAAGTCAGAAGTGGATCCAGCAGGAAGGAGAAGAATAAGGGTGGGTTCACACTACGTTTTGACCCATACGGGAGCGCATACGGCAGGGTGGAGCTAAAAGCTCACGCTCCCGTATGTGACCGTATGCGCTCCCGTATGTCATTCATTTCAATGAGCCGACCGGAGTGAAACGTTCGGCCCGGTCGGCTCATTTTTGCGCCGTATGCGCTTTTACAACCGGACCTAAAACTGTGGTCAACCACGGTTTTAGGTCCGGTTGTAAAAGCGCATACGGCGCAAAAATGAGCCGACCGGACCGAACGTTTCACTCCGGTCGGCTCATTGAAATGAATGACATACGGGAGCGCTTACGGTGACATACGGGAGCGCGAGCTTTTAGCTCCCCCCTGCCGTATGCGCTCCCGTATGGGACAAAACGTAGTGTGAACCCAGCCTAAGTCCTTTCTTCATATTTTCTATTCCTTTTGAATACACTTCTGGTTTATGCTCAAAAACTGCAGTGGCAGATTTCTAAAAAAAACAAAAAAAAAAACGAGGGTAGAAAAAAATAACTGCGTGGAAACCTAACCTAGGGGGAGCAGTGGACCCCATTGAATTCCATGGCTTTGGAGTCACCTAGTGAGGCTGGGTTCACACTACGTTTTTGCCATACTGTTTTCAATCTGTTTGGCAAAAAAAACGTATGGAACAGTATGGGAAAAAGTAAACCGTATGCGTTTTTAAAAGTGCATACAGTTCCATCAGTTTTTATAGAAAAAAAACCCATACGTTTTAGAAAATTTTGTCCATTTTTAATGGGAGGGGTCTTGAGTGGGGACTTTAGGATTCAAATGCGCATGTGCAAAGTAAAAACGTATAAGTTTTTCCCGTATGGAACCGTATACATGTGCGTTTCCTATTGACGTCCATGTTAAAAAAAAACGTGTGCGGTTGCAGTACGGTTTTTAAACCGGAGACAAAATTGTGGTCAACCACGGTTTTGACTCATGTTTAAAAACCGTACTGCAACCGCACACGTTTTTTTTTAACATGGACATCAATGGGAAACGCACATGTATACGGTTCCATACGGGAAAAACGTATACGTTTTTACTTTGCACATGCGCATTTGAATCCTAAAGTCCCCACCCAAGACCCCTCCCATTAAAAATGGACATTTTCTAAAACGTATGTTTTTTTTTCTATAAAAACTGACGGAACTGTATGCACTTTTAAAAACAGTATACTGTTTAAAAACGCATACGGTTTACTTTTTCCCCATACTGTTCCATCCGTTTTTTTTTGCCATACGGTTTTCTTTAGAAAAACGGATTGAAAACAGTATGGCAAAAACGTAGTGTGAACCCAGCCTGACTCAGTTCGGGATGTTTGCTCTATTTCAAAAGTGCAGCAGTCAGCGTTTTGTAGCTAAAATAGAGCACTAATCTGCAACCTGTTTTTGACAGGAAGCCAATAGACACGTCTAATGGGAGCATGAATGTAGTATGAACCTACCCCAACGTACAGTGTTCATGAATGTGGTGAAACCTAGCCTAATTTGGGAAAACTTTACATTTTTTTAAATTTATCATTTTAGCACAAGGCTGCAACATGTGAAAAGTGTCTGAAGAGTTTCTGAGGCACTGTACATAGCAGTGAGGAGCCTCTGGTGAGTGAGAGGTGCAGCAGTGCAGAGGGAGGGGGCGCCAGAGAGTGACAGATGAGGATTTCCTGTAGGAGAGGGGAGGCTGCAGCCTGTGGGGATTGCACATCACAGCGCCGGGCTGCTCCTTCATGTTGTCTGCCCTCAGCTGCTATAACTTGCCTGCGCTCCGGTGTCTGTGCTCCGCTCTCCGGTGCTGTGGGTGTTCGGTGTCCGGGCGGCTCTGTCAGTCTGTGGAGTGGGCACAGCCCGGGCAGCGGAGGATGTGGTTCAGCTGAACATGCAAAGCTACATATTTTGTTCGTGAGTTCAGCGCTGAAGGAAGTGCAGAGGAGCAGCGGCGGCGGGAGCTAGAGCCGGTCCCCGGAGAGCTCCGTGTTACCCCCGTGTCACCACAGACAGCGCCGGCCACTCAGCTCCGCGGAGCCCCCAAAACTTTCCTGCGCCCCCTGCTATGTGACTGCGCCTGCCGGAGAGACAGCGACCTGTGCAAGAGACAGCCAGCGGCACTCAGGTACAGCAGGAGGGGGGTCTGATGACTATTGGGGGTCTGATGGCTAATTGAGGGTCTGATGACTAATTCGGGGTCTGATGACTAATTGGGGGTCTGACTAATTGGGGGTCTGACTAATTGGGGGTCTGATGGCTAATTGGGGTTCTGATGGCTAATTGAGGGTCTGATGACTAATTGAGGGTCTGATGACTAATTGGGGGTCTGACTATTTGGGGGTCTGACTATTTGGGGGTCTGACTATTTGGGGGTCTGACTATTTGGGGGTCTGACTATTTGGGGGTCTGACTATTTGGGGGTCTGATGACTAATTTGGGGTCTGATGACTATTGGGGGTCTGATGACTCTGGGCATCTGTAGACTATTTGGGGGTCTAAATACTCTCTGGAGTCTGCACTGTCATTATTCAAGCATGCTCCCTATTGTCATCTACTGTCATTTGTCATCATAGGACCTGACTACTGGGGGGGGGGGATCTACCATTTATATTGGGGGGTGGGGGGGGGGTCACTGACTACTTTGGGGTATGGTGCTGACTATTGAAGGTCTCTGAGTTTACAAGAATTGCCTCTGGATGGGTGCCCTTGGTGCTGATTGTTATGGGGGTCACAATGACTTGTCTGTCACTTACTTTAGACTTGTAGTTGTGCAACAGCTGGAGGCACACCACAACTGCATTAGAAGGTCGCTATGGGGTGAGATTTGATGTATAAGGAGGTCACTATGAGTCCTGGTTTCTTCTATGCAGTTCACTTGGTATTTTGAGTTTATTTTACAATAGGGGTCACTGAATTCTGAATATGATTTGTGTTTAGGATTCATTAGAACAGTGTTTACCAAATGGTGTGCCTCCAGCTGTTGCAAAACTACAACTCCTAGCATGCCCGGACAGCCGAAGGCTGTCCGGGCATGCTTGGAGTTGTAGTTTTGCAACAGCAGGAGGCACACCGTTTGGAAAACACTGCACAAGAAACCACAAATAAAATCACCACGAAGCTTGTTTTTTCATTGGGATCACAAAGGCAAATAACTTATACACAAGACCCGATTGTAAGGGGGTAGGATTTGTTTTTACTAAATAAAATAAATACATTTAATTTAAAATGAATTAAAATAAAATAAAATTAATTAGATAAAATAAATACAATTTAAAAATAATTATATAATTATTTATATTTTTATTATTCATTCATTCATTCATTCATATTACATCCAGTTTATTTATTTATTTATATTTTATAGCATTCTTGTAATACCGTGACTTTTGGTCTGGTATTTGGTCTGATCAGTTGAGATCCTGATTTTTACATGGAATCCCATTGAACCGACAGATCGTAGCCTTGTATCACTTTGCATAGAGAAGTTCACTGGTGTTCTGTGTATACTATAGTTCATCATTGCTCTTTTCATATGTTGCTACATTGTAAGGCAGTGATCCCAAACCTGTGGCTCTCCAGCTGGGAGTTGTGGTTTTACCACAACTGGAGAGCCATAAGTCTGGGTTCACACCACGTTTTTGCAATACAGTTCCCGTATCAGGTTTTTGATTAAAAAAAACGGATTCCTCAAAACCTGACTAACTGTATCAAAACGTGTGAACAAATTTTAATCCATATATGGTTTGAAAAATGATGTCCGGTTGCATCCATTTTTTAAGAAAAAATGTATACATTTTTAACTTTTCACTCCATTACTCCATTATGAATAAAGTTTCACTTGTTTGATTGAAATTCCAAGAAGAAAACTGTGCAAAGTCAAAAACCGTATGGTGAAAACCGGATGGAACCGTACGCACATACGGTTTTGTACGGTTCCCATTGACTCCCATGTTAAAAAGCATATACTTTCTCATACGTTTTTCTCACCCAAACCAAAAACCGTGGAAGGCTACGGTTTTGGGTACCGGAAAAAAAATTAACAAAACCGTACAAGCTGCAAAACGGACACAATCGGATGCATCCTTTGGCATACGGTTTTCAATACGGTTCCGTATGGTTTTCAAATTGAAGACGTATCCGGGAACTGTATTGCAAGAACGAGAACCCAACCTGAATTGGGGAATAAGGAGCTGCTTGCTTGGTAATGCTTCCGCATGGATATCCTTGCAGCGCTCGGAGCAGCTGGGGACAGATTCTTAATTAACAAGTCTCCTTAGCGCAGTTACTGCCGCGTTCACTTAAATGCAGTCACACATCCTGGGGACGGGGATTGCCAGCACCTCTCACATCATCACTATTCATAGTATTGATAGATGTGAATGAGTTGCGTTCATGACGTTATTTGTGGTGGGGGCTGCAATGAGAAGACATCTGTGTGAGCAGGTAGTGTGATGCGAAGCACGGGGGGGGGGGCACATATTACAGAAATGGAATTTTCTTAGATTTTTTAATAAATGTAAGAGACCTTTAGATTAATAATTCATGCACCAGTTAAGTGTCTTTCATAGACCGTCCATTAGTACTGGGGTTTCTAGTTGGTGTGTCAGAAGGCATTGATACAGGAATTAAGGATTCGTACATACACAGTGAAATCTCTTTGAAAAAACCACCCCCTTAGCTGCACCAGACTGTCAGGTTTTCAGCCCACCAAATGTCAAATAGTATTAATATGTATTTTTAAATATATAAAATTAGTAATACTATTTGTTCTTCTATTGGGTGTGGGGGGGGGGGGGGGAGAGGTTGGTTAAAAAAAATAAAAAATGTATATAATATATATAGTGTGATACACCGCTCACTTCCTAAGGGTCTCCCTGCATCACCTGTGCACAGACACGCCGGTCTGATGTAACGTCTGATGTGTTTCGCACCAAGGTGCTTAATCGTAGACTACGATTAAGCATCTAGATGCGAAACGCGTCAGTCGTTATCTCTGATTTGATCTCTGTCCGAAGATTACCAATAAAGCAAGCATTGATTTTTACCTGCATATCACGAGTGCTGGACAACCTTCTTTCTTCTAATATATATAAAAAAATAAACATTTTTTACCTCAATTTCCCCCCCCCCCACCACCCCTCCAATAGAAGATTTTGTGGTCTTCTCATAGAGGTTTCACTGTGTATTTTTTTGACCAATGAGCAATCTTTTACAGAACCACCATGAACATGCACGATGATCATGGATGTAGCGGAAGAAATAATCTGCTGTCTGACACCTTTGGCAGCAGTTTATCTCCTACAGGGATGAAGGATTGTGCATGTTAAAATCCTAAATGTCTAATCCTTCTTTTGATATGGAGGTACGCATACATGTTCAGTTGGATGATCTACTGTAATCTGAAGGCTGCCTTCACATTAGTATCATGCTTCAGTTTTTTTTATAAGTTGAAACAGTAAGCGTAATGGATCCTAATCGAGTGCAGCAGATGTCTTCCCTCAGGATTCATTGTTCCTCTGACTTGAGGGGGAAACATAATGGAACCTCAGATTTTCATAATTTTTTTTTTTTTTTTGGCGTAGTAACTAGAGATGAGCGAACTTACAGTAAATTCGATTTGTCACGAACTTCTCGGCTCGGCAGTTGATGACTTATCCTGCGTAAATTAGTTCAGCCTTCAGGTGCTCCAGTGGGCTGGAAAAGGTGGATACATTCCTAGGAAAGAGTCTCCTAGGACTGTATCCACCTTTTCCAGCCCACCGGAGCACCTGAAAGCTGAACTCATTTATGCAGGAAAAGTCATCAACTGCCGAGCCGAGAAGTTCGTGACGAATCAAATTTACTGTAAGTTCGCTCATCTCTAGTAGTAACCTACATTCTTTCTACGAAATAGTGGAACTCCAATGGACCCAAAACTCATGCCAACTGATGGCATTTTTTTTTTCTTTCTGAGGTGTTTTGAATTGGTGTTTGTAAAACTTTTCATCTGTTTGCTTGTGCACCATTCATTTCTAGGGGAGCGGTGGAGATGTAGATTTCGTGCGCATGATTTGAAGCTGCATATTTTATGTTATATGCCCAGGATACTGTACGGTCAATACACCTAGAGCTGGGTGGTATGACCAAAAATGTGTATCACGGTATTTTTGTAAGTTGTGGCGATTCCATGATATTAAACAATATTTTCCACCCCCCCAATCATGTGACCCGTGGGCGCTGCTTCTCTAACCCCCTCTAATCTGTACTGTACTACATATTCCTTGTGCCCGGGCTGCAAAAAAAATAAAAATTATAACTTTAACTCGCCTTCCCACGTTGCTTCGGTAACAGCCTCACACTGGGGATGGGAACGTCACAGAGCTGTCAGCCTATCACCGGCCGCAGCGATGTCTCTTCTCGGTCGGTGATAGGCTGAGCGCACTGTCATGTAAGGAGCTGGTCGGCTGAACATCGCTGCGGCCGGTGATAGGCTAACGGCTCTGTGACATTCCCATCCCAAGCGAGAGGCCGTTACCGGAGCGACAACGGGGGCACGTAGAAAGGTGAGTTAAAGTTTATTTTGTTTATTTTTGTAGCCCGGGCAAAAGGAATATGTAGTACAGTAAAGATTTCCAGCGCCGGCGGCCCACAACTCACAGGAGGACGAGGTGACATATGATTAGTTCCCTGATGTGGGGGAAAGCACAGCGCTGGGCTGATAAACCGGGGGGGGGGGGGCGGGGTGGGAGAGAAGCAGAACAGTGCCCGCGGTTCACGTGATTGGGGACAGCGCGGTGCGGCTGATAATTAAGTCATCCGAGGGGGGGAGGGGCCCAACCGGTATTGTGGTATGGGAAAAATTCATATCGTGAGGGAAAAAAATTTCGGTATTCAGTATGAACCAGTATACCGCCCAGCACTAAATACACCCTTAACCTGTTGAGGACAAAGGGGGTACAGGTGCGCCCTTGTGTCCTGGAAATTAAGGACCAGTGCACTCCATTCAGAGCATTCAGTGCTGGCTACCATCAGTAGCCTCACACTCCCTGCTTATGCCAGGCAGTGGCAATCTCTCTGCTGCCCTGCATTTAACCCCTTAGATGCTGTGATCAATGTCAATTGAAGATGCCAGCAGGTGGAGCTCATGAAACCATTCCATGAGCCATAATTGCGGAGGAAGGTCCCCTTACCTGTTGCCCGATCACCGATTCAGTGATGTAGCCTGGCGTAGATGTCCAAACTATTAAAATATAATGTTTCTGATCTCACTGATTTTTAATCGCATTATATATTGGAAAAAAAAATTATAAAAAGGTATCAAAACAAAAATCAAGATCACGGTGCAAAAAATGAGACTCGTACATCCCCATATACAGAAAAATAAAAAAGTTATAGTGGCCAGAAAATTATATTTTTAAGCATACCAATTTTGTTAAAAAAAGTCACCATTTTCTTTTTAACCCCTTAGGGACTCAGCCCATTTTCACCTTAAAGGGGTACTCCGGTTCTAAGACCTCTTATCCCCTATCCAAAGGATAGGGGAAAAGATGCCTGATCGTGGGCATCCCGCCGCTGGGGACCCCCGTGATCTTTCACTCAGCACCCAGTTACCATCAGCCCCCGGAGTCTTATGGCTGCCAATGACGGGGCCGGAGTAGTATGACATCACGGCTCCACCCCCATGTGATGTCACGCTCCGCCCCCTCAATGCAAGCCTATGGGAGGGGTCATGACAGCTGTCAACGAATTTTTGGGGGCCATGTTGTATTTAGGAAGCCCTCATGGTGCCAGAACAGCAAAAAAAATAACACATGGCATACTATTTTGGAAACTATACCCCTCAAAGAATGTAACAAAGGGTACAGTGAGCCTTAACACCTCACAGGTATTTGACGACTTTGCGTTGAAGTTGGACGTGAAAATGGAAAATTTTATTTTTAACACTAAAATGGTGTTCACCCAAAATTTTCTTTTTCACAAGGGGTAATAGGAGAAAATGGATCCCAAAATGTTAAGCCCAATTTCTCCCGATTAAGAAAATGCCCCATATGTGGACATAAAGTGCTCTGCTGGTGCACTACAGGTCTCAGAACAGAAGGAGTGCCATTGGACTTTTGGAGAGAGAATTTTGCTGAAGTTGAAGTCAGGGGCCATGTGCATTTACAAACCTCCCATGGAGCCAGAACAGCAGAAACCCCCCCACATTTTGGAAACTACATTCCTTAAGGACCTTAACAAGGGTTACAGTGAGTACTTACACATCACAGGTTCTTTGAACAATGGGCCGTTAAAGTGAAAAATTAGATTTTTTGCACTATTTTGCTAGTGTTACCCCAAATATTTCATTTTCACATGGGGAAATAGGGCAAAAGGCCCCCAAAGTTTGTAGTGCAATTTTCCCTGAGAAAGAAAATACTCCATATGTAGATGTAAAGTGCTCTGCGGGCACACTGCAATGCTCAGAATAGAAGAAGTGCCATTGGGCTTTTGAAGTGAAAAGTTTGTTGGAATTGAAGTCGGGGGGCCAGGTGCATTTATAAAGCCCCCATTATGCAAGAACAGCAGTAACCCCACACATGACACCATTTTAGAAACTACATCCCTCAAGGAACGTAAAAAGGGTTATAGTGAGTACTTACACCTCACAGGTTTTTTAAACAGTAGGCTGTAAAAGTGAAAGAATTGATTTTTAACACTGAATTGCTGGTATTAAACAAAATTTTAGTTTCACAAGTAGTAAGAGAAAAAAAGCTCCACAAAATTTGTAGCCCATTTTCTCCAGAATTAGGAAATACCCCCTATAAGGCGAAAAGCACTGTGTGGGTGCAAATCAGGGATTGGGAGTAAGACAGCATGATGAGGTTTGAGGCCCAAAGTGGTGCTTTGCACTGCAATGGTTGAGGTTCTGACATAAAATAAAAAAAAAATAAAACAGCAAGTGACCACAATTTGGAAACTAAACCCCTCAAGAAAGGTAACAAGGGGTACAGTGAGTACTTATACCTCACAGGTTTTTTAAACAGTGGCCGTAAATTGAAAAATGTTATTTTTATTTTACATTAAAATGCTGGGGTTACCCAACTTTTAACATTTTCACAAGGGGTAATAGGAGAAAAAGCCCTCCAAAATCTGTAACTCAATTTCTCCCGACTATGGAAACACATCCACATATGGGGTAACTTGCTGGGCGGGCACACAACAAGGCTCAGAAGTCACAGAGGTCTGTTTGCATTTGAGGCCTATGGCATATCAGTAGCTGACGGTTATATACATTCAGAGGAAAATACAAAAATGAAACATGCACATGTGACACCATTACAGAAAGTACCCCCCCTCAGGGATGGGTATAGTGGGTAAAGAGGACATTAACATTTGGAAGACAATGTACTCTGGACTGGTACATTGGAGTTGAATTCTTGGGAATTAAAATCAGGGAAAAAGGATTACAATTTTGTTCTCCATGGAAATGTGATACTTCCAGAAGCAATCCTTAATGAGGAGGCCCGGATGATTGGAGCAAGTGTCTCATTGAGTGGTGGTGTCCTTGAGAATCCCCCTCTTGTGACACACTCTGCATTTTTTCCGGGGAACCGAAGTTCCAGAGGTGCTCTGACCCGTTCCTTGGCGGTCACCAAAGATGAGGGCCTTTAGAACATCCTCTTGGAAATCCAGGAATGTCTCTGTGTTGCCAGCGTGCTGGAACAGTACAAAAGAGTTATACATGGCAACTTGTACCATGCCCGTGTTTTGCGCATGGCGTTGTATGGCTTGAGGACTTGATCAGAAAGATCAACTCCCACCATATATCGATTGTAGTCATGAATACAATCGGGCTTGAGGATCGGTCCCACGGAACCTCGGACAGCGACAGGGGCTTTGCCGTTCCCATGAATTGTGGACAGCATAAGGGCATTCCTCTTGTCCTTATACCGAACCAGCAACAGGTTTTCATGGGAAAAGGCATGGGACTCACCCCGGGGGATAGGAGTCTGCAGGGGATAGGAAGGAAGGCCTCTTTGATTCTTTCAGACTGTCCCACAAGCGACCGTGGATCTGGCAGCAAGGGATGTGAAGAAAGGGATACTAGTGTAAAAGTTATCCATGTAAAGGTGGTGACCTTTATCTAGCAATGGGTGAAAAAGGCCCCAACCGATTTTCCCGCCAACACCCAGGGTGGGGGGACATTCTGGGGGCTCAAAATGGGAATCTCGTCCCTCATACACTATAAACTTGCAAGTGTACCCTGAGGTTCTCTCGCAAAGTTTATTCATCTTCACGCTATACTCACTTGGTTGGGATGTATTGCTGGAAGCTGAGTCTCCCCTTTAAAGCTGATGAGAGACTCCTCAATAGCGACCTCCCTTCCAGGGACATAGGCCTCCCAAAATTTGGCCCCGAAGTGATTGATGACCAGCCTGATTTTTTACAGGCTGTCATACGCAGGATCAGTTCGGGGGGGACATGCCATATTATCAGCATAATGCAAACATTTCTGAATGGCCTTGAACCGGGGACATGCCATGGCCATACTGTAGAGCGGGGTTTGGTAGAGAATGTCTCCATTCCAGTACTTCCTGACCTTTTTTTTTTTTTTTTTAAACTAGGCCTATATGCAGCACGAGGCCCCAAAAGTTCCTCATTTCAGCTGCACTGACTGGGAACCAGCCACTAGGGCTAGCTAAAAAGGAGCCCGGGTTTACAGATTCGTCTGGTTAACCATTAGATTGACAAAGTCCTCACTGTAAAAAAAAAAAAACTAAAATAGTCCATTTCAGTGAATCCGACGATGTCAATCTTGATTCCTGAGTCGCCAACAAACTCAGGAATCACGGGCTCGTGGTCCGCTGGCTCAGTCCAGACAAGTTCACCGGTACCAGGCACCAGTAAACTTTGCTGGGGGGCTTGACTAGTATGAGCGCCAGGGGGACTCGTACCAGCATGAGGCACAGGAGGTTTGTGGCTCATCATCAGAAGATGATGAGTAGGACGGGGAAAAAATAAGGAAGCTGGGGTCTTCCTCATCCCATGTGGCGCTTTCAATGTCAGAGGCAAGTATGGCATATGCCACCCCTGCTGATAACCCCCTGCGGGCCATTTCCCTACTCTGATGGGGATAGGTGTGTGTGGGGAAAACTTTGTGTATGTGCTGTGTGTGGTGTGATGCGAGACTGCCTCCCTAACTCACCCTAACTTAACCAAACCCGCCCTAACAGAAAAAATATAAACTAAAAAGGAAAAAAAACGTAAAAAAAAAAAAACTTCTAGCGCAAAAAAAGCCCTGCGCCCAAAAAAAGCGTCTACCTAATCAGTGGTGTGCACATGGATTAGCGATTGGTGACGTCAGGGAGCACGGAAGTCAGTGGAGTAGTCTGGCCCGTAAAAATGCACCTGCCTGAACACAAAAAAAAAAAACGCTGTGGACGGACCAAACACAGAGTTACGGTCTGTCCACACAGCACAGGCCTGCTGTTGGTGACACGGACCGCCTATAGTTGCAAAAAATAAAAATAAAAAAAACGCTATAACCCGAAAAAGCACCTGCACCAAAAAAGAAAAAAAAAAGCAACCCGCTCATCAGTACTACTGGACTAATCAGCAGTGGGTGGGCTTTAGCTAACGGTGGCGGACCACTCTTTTATAGCTAAGAGGGCCCGGCCACATGTTTAGCAAAAAAAAAAGGTTGTGCCCCCCCCCCCCCCCCCTAAAAAAACACTGGCCCAGACCGCAGCGACCCAGTAGGGCCCCGGTCACGCAGCAAAAGGTGCTGTGGACACCTACAGTATGGTACGCTTTAAAACATTAAAAAAAAAATAAAAAATTATAATTTTTACCCCTAACTCTGTTCCTGCCTAATCTAAAGCTTTCCCTAATCGCTGCTGTGCACAGAAACAGTGCCAAAGGGCACTTAGAACACTCTGAGGAGGGAGATGCAGCACGGGGCTCCTTTCTGATCAGCACCAGATATAAAATGGTGCTGATCAGAGCAACATGCTCCGGCTCTCCTCCCCCCTTCTCATACACTGTGATTGGTGCTGTCACTACGACCGTCCAATCACATCTGTACTAGGTTGGGGGTGGTGGCAACACCTGACCCCCATTACCCGGAATCGCCGCAGATCGCCGGTTTGTATTTCCCTCAGGACCCCCCTCGGCACTGGAATTGCAGCAAATCGCCAGTCTGAATATGAGGTGTCCTCAGGACCCCCCTCAACGATGTGCCGTAATGCCTGTGCCTGGGCTGCAAAAACAAAAAAAACCTAGCTTTAACTAACCTTCCTACGTTCCCCTGTTGCTCCGGTATCAGTGTCCCGTTCCTCAGGCACTACTCGTCTCCCTGCTTCTTATGCTTGGAAAGTAACACTGCAGTCAGCGTATCGCTGGCCACAGCGATGTCCCGCCTTGGCCGGTGACAGGCTGAGCGCACTGTCATGTAATGGCGCCCGGGCTCCTTACATGACAATGTGCTCAGCCTATCACCGGCCTAGGCAGGACATCGCTGTGGCCGATACGCTGACTCCAGTGTGAAGTTCTGAGCCTAAGAAACAGGGACCCGAGTTGTGTCGGAAGGGGACACTAGTACCGGATACCCGAGTTTAAAGTTCTTTTTTTTTTTTTTTTTTTTTTTTGCAGCCCAGGCACAGGGGATGTTAAAAGTTTTCTGCATTTCTTCTTTATGGTCTTTGATGCGCAGATTTGATGCGCAGGATTTTCTGATGCAGATTTCAATGTATACTAAATGACTGAACACAGCTTCAAGTCCTGCGCATCAAATCTGTGCAGAATACTGTACGTGTGAATAGACCCTTAATCTGTATATCTGTAACATAAATTGACATGTTGCAGATTTTGCAAGAATTATTTCTGAATCGTGTGGATGAGATTTGTTAAATTTTCATTCTCTCTGCTAGTAGTGCAATGTGCTCCCATAAAATCCTGGTGGGAAATCTGCAAGTGTATCTGCTCTGTGTGAACATACCTTAGTGGCTTTTCTTTCTTACCCTATATAATATATAAGAAGGAAGCGACTGCAGCACACCGAAGTATCAGACATGTATAGTGGTTTATTCCAGCTAAAAAGAGGACGTTTCTGTGGTCTCACACCACCTTTCTCAAGTCGGCTTGAGAAAGGTGGTGTGAGACCACAGAAACGTTGTCCTCCTTTTAGCTGGAATAAACCACTATACCTGTCTCATACTGCGGTGTGCTGCAGTTTCTTCCTTCTTCTGCAAATTTTTGGACCCAGGACCGGGGTCTCTGAGACCGCTTGCACCCACATACTCACCTTCTGCTCTGAGTGTGCTGCTTCAATATATATATATATATATATATATATATATATATATATTTATATTTATATAGGGATCGACCGATTATCAGTTTGGCCGATTATTATAGGGCGATATTTACGATTTTGGACGTTATCGGTATCAGCAATTACCTTGCCGATAATGCTCCCCCCCCGCACCCCCACCGCCCGGCCAGAGACCGCCGCTGCCCCATTGCCTCCCCCATCCCCGGTTTATGATTACCTGTTCCCGGGGTCCGCGCTACTTCTGGCTCCTGCGGCTTCCTGCGTTACGCTCAGGAAGCTGCCGGAGCCAGAAGTAGCGCGGATCCTGGGCCCCGGGAACAGGTAATTATAAAAATGGGGATGGGGGAGGCAATGGGGCAGCGGCGGTGGTTGGACTAAGGACCGGCAGGGGAGAGAAGCGGGCGGCGGCAGAGGTCCCTGGCCAGAGGATGGGGGGGGGGGTTTGGACTCATTTTTTTGTTTTATTAGAGTTAGCTCTTTGCGCGTTTGCACTTTATAGCTCACCCTTAAATTGTGTGTGTGGCACATCGTCTAAGCATCTCATGGTCTAAGCATCAAGCCAGAGTTATTTAACACCATTTTATTCCCCCTCCTCCCTCTTGTTCATGCAGCAGTGCTCCATCCTATCTGTATAGACCTATTTATCTATACATATCCTTTTTTGGCACTTTTCTGGACTTCCCTCCTGTCTCTTGATTTTTATACATATGTAATTTTATATCTATATACAGACATTTTTATATCTTACTCATGTATACATTTAATTGTGTCCTCTTGTGTATTGTATCTGTTATGATAAATTGACTTAATAAAATGTATTTCATATGAATTTTATCTATGTATTTATATATAACTAATTTGGGGTTACATGTGTGTGCATCTAGTGCGCTTAGAGGTGTATATTGTTGGTTTTCCTAACCCCTTCATATACTTATTTTCAATGTCTTTCATACACTATATTAGAACATCTGCTTACATCCGTCTCAGAAATCTTAAATTCATGCAGGAGCTGCTCATACATTCATGCCGTAACAACCATCCACTTCATCTGAGTGATGGAGGAACGCCGCTGATAAAGGACAAAAATAGACAGTCAGAACCTAATAATATTACCTGTATTTATGAGGGGAAGTCAGAAATGAAGGTTCACTGCTATTTACTACTTAATATAATCCCGTTATATTGAATTAATTACCGATTGAAACACAAATCTGGTCTATTTTTAACATAACTTCCTTGTCTGTCGAGGCACTTATCTAAGCAGCAGGCCCTGGAATCAAATCCCTGCTGGTAAAAACATTTATCCTGCACATGGAGCCATTTTTGGAGTTTTCTTTTTTTTTTTTTAAGCTGTCATCAGATGATGTCTGGGAGCTGTTTCTTCAGTGTCGTATTGGGGCTATAGCTAGCATGCCTTAGTGTTTCCCAATCCTAAGTATCCAAGACATTCACAATGTCATGAAGAGAGGGTGGCTGCTCTTTGTCATGGAGAAGCAGAACAGTGAAGAATTCCTTCTCCTTCAACAATGATACCACAGACCACAGTTTCCAACATTTTCTGAGAAACAAGTTAGGCTTCTTCCACACTGCTGCTGTGATACGGCAATGTGACCTCTGTCAGGGAAAATGCATGCAACGTTTTTTTCCTCCCGCTACTATCGTCAGAAAACAACGGCACCTGACAGACCCCATAATAGTAAATGCGATCTGTTGGGACCCCTTGTTTCCCATTGTGCACCATCAAAAAATATAATAGTCTGTCAAGGCACACAAAAATAAAAAGAGTAAATTTTAAATAAATAAAGAGTTATTTAGATATCTTATGAGTGCGGCTATCTTTGTCGATCTCATAGACTTTGAATCAGGTCAAAGCATGCATGCTATTCTGCCATTCCATTCAAATGGGAGACCAGGGTTCGTGTTCTGGCAATTGCTGGGGTCCCAGAGGTAGAAACTACCCCCCCCCCTCCACTGGTATACAGTTTTCACCAATCCAGGAATAAAGGTGGCAATATACCTTCAGTAGCTGTTAGCCAAATTATCATTTGACCAACAACTACCTCTCCTTTGCCAATGCATATGGGCTCTTTCTGAGAGCAACAGGATTAGGCATTTGAAATTCAAATGTCCGATCCTTCTGTCCACAAAAATGTCTGTTGAGGGAGAATCGAGAGGCTTCTTCCAAATTAGATGATCAGCTGGTTTTGCTGTAATCCAGAGGTTCCGTTGAAACATGTCTAGTGTGTATGGGGGCCTTAAAGGGGTATTCCAGGAAAAAACTTTTTTTTTTATAAATATCAACTGGCTCCAGAAAGTTACACAGATTTGTAAATGACTTCTATTAAAAAATCTTAATCCTTCCAATAATTATCAGCTGCTGAAGTTGAATTGTTCTTGTCTGTCTGGCGATAGTGCTCTCTGCTGACATCTCTGCCTGTCTCGGGAACTGCACAGAGTAGAATAGGCTTGCTATGGGGATTTGCTTCTACTCGGGACAGTTCCCGAGACACATGTCATCAGAGAGCACTTACACAGAAAAGAACACATTTTCTGCAGCTAAAAAGTACTGAAAGGGTTAAAAAAAAATTAATAGAAGTAATTTACAAATCTGTTTAACTTTCTGGAGCCAGTTGATATATATCTGTTTCTGGATAACCCCTTTAACTTAAAATGTAATACATTTCTTGAAGCAATCATGAAATCTAATTCAGATGGATGGTAACTTTGTCAGATTTGGGTGGACATTTAGCATAAATAACTAAGTAATTTAGCCAATATAAAAGAAATCACAAGTAGAATCCCTTTTTTTGTCCGTTCGTACAATATGGTCCCCATTACTAAAATGTCTGTATTAAAGGACATCTACAGTGCCCTACAACTTATCCCCTATCCGAAGGATAGGGGATAAGTTATAGATCGCTGGGGGTCCGAGCGCTGGGGCCCCCTGGGATCTCCGGGACGGGCCCACGGCAGTATGCTGGAAAGGGGGTGTTCTGTCCCCCATGACGCTGCGGCAGACATGCCCCCTCCATGTACCCCATAGAGATACATGGAGGCGGCGTGTCTGCGCGGCTTTCTGCTGGGGACGAAACTGCACTTCCTGCAGACTGCCGCGGCCCCGTCCAGGAGATCCCGGGGGTCCCCAGCGCTCGGACCCCCTGCAATCTATAACTTATCCCCTATCTTTTGAATAGGGGATAAGTTATGTTGCGCTGGAGTACTCCTTTAGCAACATAGCAGCTGAGTTTTAAAGAGGAACCGTGGCAATTCTTTTTTTTTTTTTTTTTAGTAAATACATGTGCTCCCAATGACATCTTGAGTTGTGTAATTTCACTATTATTCTTACTAAATATGAATGACAAAATAGCCAGCTTGGTGTTACCATTTTGGGGTTTGACCCTACACTGTTTGACACTATGCAATCATAGCTAACAGAGCCAGAAAATGCCCCCTACTCGTAACACCCAGTTGGCTATGTAGTCAAACATTTCTCGTTAGAGTAATAGCACAATAAAGAGCTATAAGAAAAGATTTCCCATTGTTATTTCATGGAAAAAGTTTTTATTTAAGTGGTGTTAAGTTGTGGTGAACGTATGGAATTATATCACATAGCGCCCCCTGTAGTGTGTTCTGTCATGGGAAATAAATATAACTAAAATGGACAGGTCAAGAGATATCATGGGTCCTCTTAAAGATGTCTCTGCAATTTACTGATACATCAAACTGATACATCATTCCCTCGAAAAATGCCAGCTTTTGATTTATTTTTGTTTATTTTATAAGACACTTTTAAGCTTCTATGATCATTTAAGATAAAGTGTTGTGTTAGTGACTTGTATTTTGGCTAAGGTACCTAGGTAAATTCAGTTATGCAACCCAACCACAGGCATGCTGCATGACTTGATTCCGATCATGTGAATGTTATTTGTGGCATCTTTTTCCAAGAGTAGAAGTCAGTGGCAAATATTGTCACATCTATGTGACTTATCCATAGAATAAGTATAAGTATATTACATCCTTTTTCCACCATGACAGCAAGGTAATGAGAATTGTTTTGAAAATAGTGTTTACGGTATGTGTGATAACACCTGAGCATGCTCAATGTTGCTTTTTGGGTACCCGATTAAAGCAATTGGTGGGGTCCTAGCAGTCAAAGTAGGTGATAAAAGTTTTTGGCTGCTGGCCCGATTCTGGGGGTCATAAACGCCTCTGTCTTAACTTTCTTAATATTAGGAGGGTGTGGTTGTCTTGTAAATCTATTAAAATCCTATTAATTCTTATATGCATATATATATACATAACTCAGAATTTCAGTCCCCCCCCCCCCATAATAGTGTATCTGCAATAAATACCCCCATATTCTTTTAACCTTTGCATATTTTTTACAGAGGATCGGCCCTGTTTGGCTGGTTAAAACATTTGAAGGCCTGTTCACAGCATGTTTTTGTGTATGCAATGGAATAACATCAAAAAGGTATTCAAACGTATACTAAATGTATTTTTAACTGTTTAGTCTGCATACCCTTTGGCTGGGTTCACGCTACAAAATTTCTGACCGGTATTGCACTTAGGCATTTCGGACGGAGATTCTGGTGCAGCAGGATTCCACTGCTGGCAATAAGATTCCACTGGACAGTACACACTACGGAATTTCAGTAGCGGAATGTCTGTCACCAAAAGAATGAACTTTTTCATTCTGTAGGTAGAATCCGCTTTGCAGGCATTGCCGTCTGTGGCCATCCTTAACATTTTCTGAAGTATTAACCTAGCCTTATTGTATGTTTTGAGGGCTGGAAAAGTCTAGATTAGCACCCGTTTCTATCATCTAAAGAAAATGTAGCGTAAAGCAGACTGAATGTGGTCACAAGTAGACGATGGTTGGTCTATTGAATACTATGGCTATGTTATAGTATATTATTGAGATCCATATCTCGTGTACCACACCACTAGACTGCACCTGAGCACATTAGATCTGTAGTGTATCATGTGTTCCTCTTCTGTATAATGCTGGAAGTGGTGTGTAAGGGATTTTCCAGTGCAAGTTTGTTTTATTTTACGCATAAAATGGGAGTTAGACAACCACAGGATCCTGACCTCCAGAATATTTATCTATTTTCCTTTTATGTACTCCCTCAAAATTCCTGTAAAATATTTCTAAACAGAAAACTCTCTGCATGCTTCAGTGTCAGCATCATTCCATAATGCGAGAACGTGTCCCACCAACTAGCTTCGCAGAGCATTTAACAGAAAATCCATTTTGTTTGTAAAAATGTCACTTATACCCTCAAGCATTACAGACAGAACTTCTCTATAATGTACAATAAACACTGTCAGAAGTGCATGAAAAATAACTCTTGTGCTGGCCCATGACTAGCATCAAAAAAGTCAGTAAAAATAATTCTAGACTTAATTTCTTGTAAGGATTATGCAAATTACTTTAATTAATAATACATTTTAATATGAAGGTTTTTTTTCTTTAAATGGGCAGTGTCAAATTCAAAAACTTTTTATATGTTGTTACTGGTGAAATGTAAAGACCTTTTGTAATCTGGTTGTTTGAAAATGTTTTAATATTTGTTAGAGAAAATGGTTCTTGAAAATTCCACCACTAGGGTTCCATATTCATACTTGGACACTAATCAGTACTGGGAGGGACACGCCCTGTACCCCTGAGAGGATTTCTATCACTGTGATCTAATTAAAAGAGGTATTTTGATCAGGATTAGGTACTACATTTTTTTTTTTTGTGTGTGGGATATGACAGGTATGTTTTTAAGGGAATTTTACAGTATTTCGAATAAATATTCATACAAACTGGTTTTATAATACGTATATGTATGATAACCTAGACGTTAGCCTTAGTGGAAGTTGTTTGGAGCAATAGGCTTCTTCCTCAGAAGCATCTTTTGCCTTCCTCTGGATCAAAGCAGTAGAGTTAAAGAGGTTAACATGATAGACTTTTGTCCTTTTTTTTGCCTACTAAAAAGCCATCAGTGTGAATATAGTGGTAGTTGCAGTGATGGATGTCACCGTTCACTAGGCTATAACTTTTTCTATTGGCAATGGTCTGAGGTTGTTTCAACACCTATTACTAAATGACAACTTCATCTTGTGAACAGAGCGGGCAAACATAGCTGGTAACATCTCTCACCTGTCTCTTCCCCTACCCACTCTAATCTAAAGTCGTAGTCCAGAAGTGAAGCTGTGGGGTCATGGAGGCTATGAGAGTATACTTTCTTCCTTTTATACTTTCTATATATTTTGCCCTTTTGGAGGTCTACAGTGATTGTCGAGGACATATATATTTACCATTGAAAACCAATTTGTAGATTGTAGTTTGGTTGCACAAAACCCAGTTGCCAATGCTTACAAAAGTCCACCTAGTTAATAGGGCATTTCTTCCAGCCCTCTAAGCATCCAGTGGTTGGGTGCTTCTGCCCAGTGCTGAATACATGGAGATGGGTTGGAATTGACTATAAAATCACTCCTTCCAGGAAAGGCTGCTCCTGTTGTGCCAACATGGCAGACAGCGGTTGTCAGATAATATCATCCCCATGAGCTTTTTCTGCTTGAATTTTTGAAGCTGAGGTCTACTGTGTAGAAAAACAGAAAACAGCTTGAATTGACATATTAAGTGGGGGAAGTACTCTAGTGACAGCAGTAGGAGTAGCTTAAATATGTCTGAGTTCACAAGTAGTTTTTAATATAAACTTCTTTGTGCTGGCCATCCAAATTTGCACAAAAAATTGTTCTTTTATGAGGGTAATCCTCTGAAAGACAAAAGTATACAGGATGCTGGTGTCTAGTAGTGCTGGGCGGTATATCGGTTCATACCGAATACGGAATTTTTTTTCCTGCACGATATGAATTTTTCCCATACCGCAATACCGGTTGGGCCCCTCTCCCCCACCCCTTCGAATGAATGAATTGTCAGCCACAGTGCGCTGTCCCCGCATCGGGGAACTAATCATATGTGACCTGCGGGCGCTGTTCTGCTTCTCTTACCCCCCTCAATTATCAGCCCAGCGCTGTGCTGTCCCCCACATCGCAGAACAAATCATATGTGACCCACGAGCGCTGCTTCTCCCCCCCCCCCTCCCCAAATAAGTATCAGCCACTGTACTGTACTATCCTTGTGCCCGGGCTGCAAAAATAAACAAAAGAAACTTTATCTCACCTTCCTATGATCCCCCATTGTTCCGGTACCGGCCTCACGCTGGGGATGGGAACATCACAGAGCCGCCAGCCTATCACCGGCCGCATCGAAGTCCCACCTTGGCCGGTGATAGGCTGAGCCCACTGTCATGTAAGGAGCCGGCCGGCTTCTTACATGACAATATGCTCAGCCCATCACCGAGGCGGGACATCGCTGCGGAAGGTGATACGCTGATGGCTCTGTGATGTTCCCATTCCCAGGAAGCAGCAAGAGGACCGTGAGTCCAGTACCGGAGCAACGGCGGAACATAGGAAGGTGAGTGAAAGTTTATTTTGTTTATTTTTGCAGCTCGGGCACAAGGATAGTACAGTATAGCGCAGCAGCTGATTTGGGGGGGAGAGAAGCAGCGCTCGCGGGTCACATATGATTACTTCCCCGATGTGGGGACAGCACAGCGCTGGGCTGATAAACCGGGGGGGGGGGGGGTGGGGGCAGCCCCCATGGGTCACATGAATGGGGGGGGGTTGAAAATACAGTTAAATACCGTAGAACCACCATAACTAACAAAAATACTGGGATACACATTTTTGGTCATACCGCTCAGCTCTAGTGTCTAGTGAAGTTAGCAACGTGTGCAGCACACAAATGGTTATGAAAAAGGCAATAAAACATGTATTTCTGTGCCTTATTGCACGACTGAGCCCCTTCTGATTTTTGGTCACCAGTCCCTGGTGTGGGTGTTGTCCTTTTGTCTTGTGTGTGTTCCATGTTGTCCTTTTGTGGTCTTCTGTCTGTCTTCTCCTCTTCTTACCTTCCTGTCACCCCCCCACTCCCCCCACTTATTCCTTTGCCTTTTTATCTCCTCTCTTCTCATCCTTGTTTGATTTTATTACCATGATAGTGTGTCCTTGTATGTTGGTCCAGTTTGCGTTGGTCACGTTGTTTACTAGCACTGTTCTTGACTCTGCATAGGGAGATTTGCTTATATTGAAAATGAAAATGAAGAATTATGAGGGAAATAAGTCATGTAATTTATTATCTGTCAAACTACTGCCCCCCAGCATGGTACATCCTCTCAATCTTATTCCTGGTACTATGCTAAATTGCAGCTGGAACATTGGTACTTGGGCCCTACAACACAAAGAGCAGTCTAGTTGCCAAGGGCCTTTTTCAAGGGTTGGCCTTCCTATCAGGTTTCACTCTATAGAATATTCAGATTAGCTCCAACAAACAAGGAAAGTATAAATGTGATATTTCTATCTTTACTTTGCCTTTTATTTATAGATGCCCCTGTTATAAGTGCCTTTTATACTTTGATAAGATTATCCCCTGTGGTCACATAACCCAAACTTGTGCTCATCGCAAATAGTAGTTCAAGTTGAAAGTCTTGAAGCCTAATTTCCAGTTTTGGTTGAAAAGTCCCAACTGTATATGAGCGTGGAGGCTCTGCATAATAAATCTAATGAATGGATTCTCAGGGGAAGGACAAGGAAAAAAAGTGCTATTATTAGTAATGAAGTAGGAGATTACTCATTTCTATGTTTCAGGTAGAGACCCCCTGGGGGGCATCTTAAGAACAAAATAATTTAGGACTCTTCTAAATGAATGTAGTATCTATTTATTTATTTTACTAATTAAAACCAGATATTGTTAAATATTCAGTTTTATAATCTGTTTTTATATTCCGGTTGTAGATTTTTCAATTCTACTTTCAGTACATAATTTCAGTGGCAACCATGTTGCCAGAGCTGTACAACACAAATCGAGAAACATAGCCGCACATCCACCATTAGTATTTTGATCTACTTGCTTCTCAGCATAATTAAAAAAACTAACAGGTTGTTAATATACATTTTGATCATAAAGTACAAGCCCACTCGCCACATCAAGGCCACCTAGTCAGAGTGGGTCCCTAACCTAACACTGGCATAGTGCTGGGCGGCGACCACTGCCTCCGAGACACCATGCCCACAAGGGGAACGACCCAGTATCCAGGCAGCCCCACTGCTGCCCGACCAAGCCCCTGGCTTAGGGCAGCACCACCCCACAGACAAAGCATCATAGAAACAATGGCCGCCACAGAGAATGTACAACACAAATCGGGAAACATAGCCGCCCATCCACCATTAGTATTTTGATCTACCTGCTTCTCAGCATAATAATAAAAAAAAAAATAACAGGTTGTTAGTATACATTTTGATCAAATGAGAAGGAAGTAGATCAAAATACAAATGGTGGATGTGCGGCTATGTTTCTTTATTTGTGTTGTACATTTGTAGTCTCTCCCTTCTTCCATGGTCTCACCCATTCGGTCCAAGCATTTTTAATTAGCAGGATACTGCATAAGGGTTTCCTCCTTACATTCTCCCAGCCCTCTGGTAGGGAGCACATGGTAGATGTTCACACTGGTGTGGTTCTCTGTGGCGGCCATTGTTTCTGTAATGCTTTGTCTGTGGGGTGGTGCTGTCCAAAGCCAGTGGCTTGGTCGGGCAGCAGTGGAGTTGCCTGGCCACTGGGTTGTTCCCCCTGTGGGCATAGTGTCTCAAAGCCAGTGGTCGCCGCCCGGCACTACTCCAGTGTTAGGTTAGGGACCCACTCTGACTAGGTAGCCTTGACGTGGCAAGTGGGCTTGTACTCTTTGATCAAATTGTATACTAAAAACCTGCTTTTTTTATTAAGCTGAGAAGCAAGTAGATCAAAATACAAATGGTGGATATACGGCTATGTTTCTCGATTTGTTTTGTACATCTTGCACGAGCTGCTATCAGCATTTAGAGATATTCTTTACACACCAGCCACATAGACCATATGAATTTGTAGTATAGAGATGACTTGTAAACATCTGTAGTAAAGTGCTCTAAGGCTATATTCACACTGCAGAATTTCTGCACAGAATTCTGCATGGAATTCTGCATGCATTTATAGACAATTCACTTCAATGAAATTCCTGCTGCGGAAATTCATTAAAGTGTATTGGGCATAAATTCATGCAGAATTTTCATGCTAAGTTTTCATGCAGAATTCCATGCAGAAATTCTGTTGTGTGAACATAGCCGAACTATGCTCTGTCTAACCAAGTGTAAGTGTCAGATATCTTGAGTAGAGATGAGCGAACCAAACCTGTTAAACCCAGGTTTGGTCAGAACTCTGTTAAGTTTAGTTTGGTCCGAACTCAAACCTTGTGCTGTTCAATTCAGCTTTTACTTTTTTTTACTTTTCTGATGTAAAACATGTTGCTACTCCCAAAAAAGGATAATTTTTGAACCATTTCATGTTTGGACATAAACAAACTTTTTGCCAAACTTTAGAAAAGTTTGCTCATCTCTAATCTTAGTATAGTTGGCGTTAGCATAAATGTCTGACTTTTACTCCCACGTTTTAGTACTATTTTGTAAGAGCAGTTTCTGTATAAGTGCTAGGCATTGTATGGTAGAAAAACAGATTATGACAATAAGAATGTGTATAATTTTATTAGTCGTTTTTCTTCAGAAACACTGTAAGAATCCCTGTTGAGGCACTAAAGGATTTGGTGCACTTTATAAGCTAGATGTTTTCATCCACGCATTAGCTAATTGGATGGTATCAAAGCTATATATGAGTTGGCAGCAAGCTGTTCTTACTTTTCCTGTGCCCACTTTGCATGCATAAATGTGGCAATTGCCCAAAAATATCGAATGTGGGATATAAAAATATGTTTATCTTTAAAACTTACACCTCCTACACCATTTTTATCATCAATGTCTTCAAATTTAGTTCTCTAAACCTATTGGACACTTATACCATTATGGTATTGACTATATAAAGGCCCCGGTGTTTTGTTGATTCACCTATATGCTAGAAATGTAAGGATCATTACTGATTAAATCCGATTACAGATGCGAGAAACCAGGGCTGGTATAACGTATATTTAATGTGTTTTTTGATTCAGGTTTGAGTCAGATATGAAGTTAAAAATGACACATCTTCAGTGCTGACATTCTGAATAGTTGCTTGGAGACATAATTCACAAGTATGTTATGGACAACAAGATTATAAGTCAGAGTCAGCTATATTTTGTGAAAAATAGGTCATGTCAAAAGAACCTACTTAGTTTTTAATAAGAAGTACACTAAGTAACAGCTTAGATCCAGAATGGTTTTTATACTTGCTGGCATTGGATTTTTCTTCAGATTTTTTTTGCAGAATATGCGTACTCCTGATTTTTCAAGCTCTCTTTTCATGTTCCATAGAAATCATTAATTGTAGCCTTGCCTCTAGTATGTGCCTCTATTAGGGTCTAGCTACACCCACTCCTGCCATTTGATTCTTAAAAAAAAATAAGGAATAGAAGTGTGGCAAAAAAGGAAGTATTTTCTGTTGCTACATACCTCATACAGCCTTATTTTTTAGACCTATGAAGGTTATTTGGGAAACTGTCATGTTGAGATATGATTAAAAAATATATTGGCTCTAATGTATCAAAACTGTCTTGGAGAAAGTACATTTTTGCACAAAGGAACCAATCCCATTTCATCTAAATCACAATGGAAGAATGAAGTATGGATATGTAAATGTGTACAATAACGTAACTAACAGCGATTGTCATTTTCACATGCTAAATTTATATAAAGTCAAAATAAAAACAATGTGCTGTATTTCTCTCGGAAGTTTAATTTTCTGCTCTTCACTTTCCTTTTCTTAAAAGGGTTATCCGGGAATCGAAAAACAAACCGGTTTTTCTTTCAGAGACCACTCCTTGTCTGTCTCCACCTTGGCTGTGGTATTGCAACTTGGCTCCATTCACTTCAATGGAACTGACCTGCAGAACCACACCCAACCTGGAGACTGACAGGGAGTGGTCTTTTGAAATAAATTAACTCTGTTTTTCAGATCCTGGATAACCCCTTAAGTTTAAAATACTGTTGTGTGTTGTTGCTAGTCTTTGTTGACTTACAGCCTGTCACTGGGAGAGAATCCACCTTTCTCTATATCTTTTTATGTCTGTTTTTTTTTTTTTTTTTTCAGGAAGTGTTGATCCACTGGGAAGTGTTGATCTCAACGGATCTAATGTATAACCAAAATACCTCCTAGAGGGTCTACGGGCGCTTTAATCAGATACAAAAAACCTTGGGGATACAACTCCCTTCAGGGTAAACCCTGAATAGAGACCCTCTCTAGAGAAAGAGAGGGTCTCTATTCAGGGTTTACCCTAAGGGGAGTTGTATCCCCAAGGTTTTTTGTATCTGATCTCAACGGATCAACACTTTCTGGCCCCATCTTGACCCACAGGAAATGCCCATTCAGCCAATGACTGACCACAGAAGTTAACCTACCCCAGCCAGGCATTGACTGACTGAGCTTTTCCTGACACTTTGTGTTAAGACATTAATATAAGGTGATGATCAGCAGCAACCAAGTGAGTGTCAAAAAGACAGTAGTGGGGAACAGCATTATTATTATTATCATTTTTGTCCAATCAGACGCCTTTGAAAACTCAAATTTCCCTGCTGGACAAAGCAGTTGTGGCATATGTTGAAGAAGCTTTGGTTCTCGGCTACTGTTTAGCAAAGCCCAGATTTCTGTCTCAACCAGGTGTCAATACAGTATTGTAGGTCATAATGTATTCGTTCTGGGAACTGTATAGTGGGAGCACTATAGGTCCTATGACACAGGGTGAACTTTTGCCAAACAGGTGACCTTTCATACACCTTATAGTAAAGTCGACCAAAACCCACCATTGCCATTTGGTTCAATTGGCTCTCTAAGGTGCCCTTTTGGCTCTCCACACAAAAATGATGTCAATGGGGTGAAATGTTTGGTGTGCTGGATCTCTGCTGTGCAACCCTTTTGTTCTTGGAGGGATAGGTTGGTGCCAGAGGAATCTGGCTTCGGATTACCCCTCCACATAGACAACAATTCAGCTTTCAGCAGTGTTAAACGTTGATTTGTATGGGAAGTCGTAAGAGTTATTAAAAGTGTATGGCAGCGTTTAGTTCCTAGACATGTTTCAGGGCTCTTTAATGGTCAGATATTGACTTAGAGGATAGCTACCTATAGGTGGCACTAGACAGAGTTTTCTTGCCACTAGTGTAGAAGTAATTTGCACATTCTTTCCAGGGAGCATTTAATTCCTGTAGGAGTCCTTGCACAAGCTGGGTTTTAGCATGAAGAGCCAGTACCCCTAAAGAGCTACAGTTCTTTGAAATCACAAAAGTCATTCTTGCCCTCAACAATAAACCTGACTTGTCTAAAGGTGAAGTTGACATCACACCATTACCATTTCCACATTTAGTTCTGCCAGATGTGCCTCATTTCAGGAGCTACAGGACAGCTTCTCTTGTTAAAGACTACTACAAAGCAGTAAGCTGAGGCAGATCAGCATGCGACTTGCCATCATAAGACGTGCGGCTGTCCTACAAATCGTAGCAGGTAGCACATTTGTTAAAACCTGCTGAGGTTCAGACAGTTTTGAAATGTTGCTTTTATAATGAATCATTCTTGCTTGCCTCAGGTACAAAAGGACAAAAATTACTCAGGTGCAAAAGAAACAAAGAAACTGCGAGGTGGGCTGCCCACTACCTTGCAAACAAATGGCGCTTTTCCCTGAATATGTTATGTATGGCAAATCTTACTCACTGTGACAAGGCCACCCACTTAAATCTCAAAAAAATTGCAGTCTGTTTAATTGCTATTCTAGGATCAGCAGAAGGACTCTGTAATTCACTCCTTATGCTCAGTATATGATTTATTATACAATGGCGAACTTCTTATGTAGCAACTGATTCATGTATTCTTCAGAACAGCCTCTATTGTGCTTAGATTTTAGACACTACAGACTACTTTTTATTCGGTGTACATGCTATATAGTGTTAACCCCAGAAATGAATCAGTCTAAAATCAGGGCAATTTTAGGGGTTTTGATTTGCATGTCCTGTGACACTGAATTAACTTCATGGTCCATGAATTAACTTTTATGGGATCCCTTCAAGAGGTATCCTCATTTGAGTAAGTTATCCCCTACCCACAGTATAGATGGTAACTGGATGATCATTGAGGGTCTGACCACTGGGACCCCTGCTAATCCTGAGAATGCAGATAAACTGGGTCTCAGAATGAGTGCGAGTACATCTGCTCCATTCATTCTCTATTGGGCTTCTGATCATTGCCGAGCACATTCGGGGTGCATATCAGAGCAAAAACAAAGCCATGAAGTGGAAAGAACTGCATGTCAAGCCCTCAGACAGGTTTGTGCAGAGACAAATATCCGGAGAAGGGTACGGCTAAAAACACAGTGGCCATAATTCTTAAATGTACCTAAATCGTGTGTAGGTAGCTACAACCAGACGGTAGGGACAATTAGTATTGTTGCCAGACGAGTACTAATGTGAAAAGGTTGTGTATCCCATACAATCTGTAAACAATGTATGTAGTGGGGGTACACTTTCCTCAAGTCTGGGCTTGATGAAAACCAATGTATATGTGTATAAAAGATAGATATATATATATATATATATATATATATATATATAAATGTGTGTGTGTTAATGTAGAAATAGTGAGTTAGATTAAATTAAAACAATTTATTAATAAGACAATATTGATATTTCTTGTGGTGTCCACCAATCTATTATTTGCCTAACTGGGATACCAGCACCTATTACTTATACATTTTATGCCTATTTTATTTAAATTTTATATTTTATGTAAATCTACTACCAGTCTTATCGTGGTAAGTCCGATGTAAGGGCCCTACAAAGGACACCACACGAAATAACACTGTTGTATTAATAAATTGTTTTAATTTAATGTAACTCACTGGATCTACAATATATATATATATATATATATATATATATATATATATATATTTTATACACCTATACATTGCTTTTAATCAAGCCCAGACTTGAGGAAAGTGTACCCCCACTACATAATTCTTAATGGAAGAAGTTTGGCACAACCAGGTTTCTTCCTAGAGATTACTGCCCTACCAAACTAAGTAATTGGGGTAGAAGAGCCTTGGTAAGAGAGGGGTGGAAGAATCCAATGGTCAGTCTGGCTGAGTTCGAAAGATCCTGTGTGCAGATGGTAGAAAAGTCCAGAAGGTCAACCATCACTGTAGCACTCCAAAATCTGGGCTTTATGACAGAATGTTCAGAAAGAAGCCTCTTGTTAATAAAATAAATATGTAAACCTTGAAAAAAAGCACCTAAAGGACCCCGACTGTGAAGATTCTCTACTTATCATCTGCCCAATCCCTACAGTGAGGCATGGTGGTGGCAGCATCATGCTGTAGGGGTGTTATTTGGCTGGCACAAGGAGACTATCAGGGTTGAGGGAAAGCTGAATGGAGAAAAATACAGAGATAGTCTTAATAAAAACCTGATTTAGAGTGCTCTGGACTGCAGACTGGGCCCAAGGTTTACCTTCTGACAAAACAATGACCCCCAAGTACACAGCCAAGGCCAAACAGGAGTGACTTAGGTACAACTTGTGAATGTCCTTTAGTGGCCCAGCCAGACCCCTAACTTGAACTCAGTTGATTATATCTGGAGAGACTGAAATGTCGCTTCTACCAACGGTGCAAAACTAAAGAAGACATTTTTTTTTTTTCGCACAATGGCACAACATAACAAAATAGGAAAAAGGGAAATAGTCTGAAGACTTTCTGAATTAAAAATATATATACTGTTCTGTTTATTTTTTACACACTATCCACCAAGAAATATATTTCCGTTAACCGCTCTATTGATGTTAACAGGAATTTTTTGTTTTATGGTGTTTTGTGTGTTAGAAAAGCTTTGCTTGCTGTACTTTTTTTTAAATCTTTTTATACACCTAAAAGAAAAAAAATGCAAATCTGACCTTTATTTTTACCATTGAAGTCTAAGAAAAAAATGTATTGAAACAGAAAGCATTTATCATCTTCTGTTATGCTTTTCAATTCAATCTGTTAAAAAAAAAAAAAGTGTGAAATGGAGTGAATAGAGCTGTACTGTGTGTGTCTGTTAACATTAGTGTATAGAGTTCTCCCAGCACAGAATGATATAGCAGAGTCATAAGCTGCCACAGTCTCTTACATTGTATAGGTTAGACAGCAGTGGCCAGTGCGTAATGCGGAAACATAACTTCAAATGCAAAGTTTTCATTTTCTATCACAGTATGACATGAATATATAACAGTTTTCTTATAGTTGTACTTCTATACAACCTTTATAGGGGTACTCCAGTGGAAAACTTTTTTTTTTTTTTTTTTTTTTTTTTTTAAATCAACTGGTGCCAGAAAGTTAAACAGATTTGTAAATCACTTCTATTAAAAAGATCTTAATCCTTCCGGTACTTTTTAGGGGCTGTATACTAAAGAGAAATCCAAAAAAGAAATGCGTTTCCTCTGATGTCATGACCACAGTGCTCTCTGCTAACATCTGCTGTCCATTTTAGGAACTGTCCAGAGCAGGAGAAAATCCCCATAGCAAGCATATGCTGCTCTGGACAGTTCCTAAAATGGACAGCAGAGGTCAGCAGAGAGCACTGTGGTCATGACATCAGAGGAAATGCATTTCTTTTTTGGATTTCTCTTTAGTATACAGCCCCTAAAAGGTACTGGAAGGATTAATATTTTTTTTAATAGAAGTGATTTACAAATCTGTTTAACTTTTTGGCACCAGTTGATTTAAAAAAAAAAAAGTTTTCCACGGGAGTACCCCTTTAATAAAGTGAAGTTTCCCCTTGATACCCTTATTGTTTTTGATGTGCCTATACTGCTAATGAACTGGTCTATTTTCTTAAAGGGGTTATCCACCACAAGGTGGTTAGTACCTACCTGCCAGACAATAATGGATTAGCTTAGGAAGGATCTACACTTGTCTTTGGGTTAAATGGCTGTGTTGTGAGATTACCATAAAGCTGTGGCTTTCTTTTTGTGAACCTCAGTATTTCCTGTTGAAGTTTTCTTTTTGACTACAAATCCCAGAATTCCACTCTCCTACCTCCCGCACATCAGCCACCCCACCCGTTGAACAACAAACAAGCTAGATTCATTGAAAAATGTCAGTGCTTTCTAATCAGGGTCCCTCCAGCTGTTGCTAATTCCCTGTGGTCCCTCCACCCATTAAAGGGGTACTCCGCCCCTGGCATCTTATCCCCTATCCAAAGGATAGGGGATAAGATGTTAGATCACCGCGGTCCCGTTGCTGGGGACCCCGGGGATCGCCGCTGCGGCACCCCGCCATCATTACTGCGCAGAGCGAGTTCGCTCTGTGCGTAATGACGGGCGATACAGGGGCCGGAGCAGCGTGACGTCATGGCTCCGCCCCTCATGACATCACGGCCCATCCCCTTAATGCAAGTCTATGGCAGGGGGCGTGACGACCGCTATGCCCCCTCCCATAAATTTGTATTGACGGGGGCGGGCCGTGACATCACGAGGGGCGGAGCCGTGACGTAACAATGCTCCGGCCCCTGTATTGCCCGTCATTACGTGCAGAGCGATCTCGCTCTGCGCAGTAATGATAGTGGGGTGCTGCAGCGGCAATCCCCGGGGTCCCCAGCAGCGGGACCGCGGTGATCTAACATCTTATCCCCTATCCTTTGGATAGGGGATAAGATGTCTAGGGGCGGAGTACCCCTTTAAAGCAGAATAGGCTCCCTGACATCACTTGACTAGTGATGTCTGGTTTCGGCCGCACTGCATGCTGGGAAATACCCGAGACAGGAGTAATTTTTGTATGCTGTTAAAAATGAACATCCAGCGCAAAGATCAAATAAGAATACGAGACGAGCCGTTGGACAGGTACAGACACTATATTATAAACTACACTAACTTTACAGCCCCTGTGGCATAGTCAAATAAAAAATTTATATAAATCTAGTTCCCTAAAACCAGTTTACTAAGACAACAATATGGCTTTATATGTTATCAGGACTTCCCCCACCTATATGTTTTTACCTATATGTTGTCAGGAAACAGTGGAGACTATGATGTTCTATTTACCCTCTTAGTCGTATGGGCTTAGGAAAGTGATAATTGCTCGAAGCAGATTTCAAAAGACGATTCTGTCACCTTAAGACGATTCTGTCACCTTAAGACATTTGCTTTCCAATCACATGTCCAGATAATTATCTACACTTTATCTGAGCTCTTCATTTACATGCAGATATATTTTGTTGTGTTGAAAATAGGGTAATAATTTTGCATGTCAAAATACAGTCTCTTTCCGTTCCTCTTCCAATAGTACTTCTGTACCTTCTTAGCAATGATAATACCTTATTTTAGTAGAAATGTTAAAAAATTATTTTATGCAGTTCAGGGGTGTAGAAATTTCAAAAGAAACTACTTGTCCAAGGGACTAAAGCGGAACACAAACTACTTGTCCCTCAAGAAAATCCACTTGTCCTGGTAGATGAAATAATTTCAACCAAAGTAGTCTGTAAATAAGGTCTTTATTAGTTTCTGCACTTTAGTTTTTGTGCTCCTTGCCCTATAATAGCCATAACTCTTATTTTTCCGTCTACAGACCCATATGAGGCTTGTTTTTTGCGGGCCAAGTATACTTTGTAATGACACCTTTCATTTTTCCATAACTTATGCTCTGAAACAAAAAAATTTGTGAGGTGAAATTGGAAAAAAAGCAAATTTGGGGGTTTTCTTTTTATTGCCATTCACCTTGTGGTCAAACTTACATATAATTTTTATACTTTTAGGTTGGCCTGATTACACCAATACCATATTTGTTTAGTGTCCATCATGTTTTAATAATTCATAAAAAAAATCCTTTTTAATAAAAAAAAAAAAAAAAAATCCTTGACCCCTATAATATTTGCTTTTTTCCATATACTGGGCTGTATGAGGGCTAATTTTTTGGGCCGTAATATGCTGTTTGTATCGGTACCATTTTGATATTGATCGTACTTTTTCAACACTTTTTATTTCATTTTTTCTGGGATATGATGTTATAAACATAAAAAATGCAATTCTGTGATTTGGTACTTTTTTTTTTTACTGGAACGCCATTTACCGTACGGTAAAATGTTATTTTTTAATAGTTCAGTCAATTACGCACGCACCAATACCAAATATGTTTATTTTTATTATGTTTTCATATTTTTATATGGAAAAGGGGTGGTGATATAAACTTTTAATATGGAAGTGGTTAATGGGTGTTTTTAAACTTTTATTAAACTTTTTTTTAAATACACTTTTTTAGGAGGAATCATTTAGATTCCTCATACAGATCAATGCAGTTCTATTGAACTCCATTGATTTGTGTTCATTTGGTTGAGCATGCTCAAGGCAGGCTCAATCAAATGCAGATCTAGCAGATCTATGGGGGCAGCCATTAATGCAGAGGGAAGCCCTCCGGCTACCTCCACAGGGATCGTACTTCCCCGATCGAACCCCTACTCCCCCCCCCCGTGATCGCGCTGCGGGGTGGGGGGAAGCGATCCACCCCTCTAGACTACCGGGAATGGTTAAAAGATCCCTTTGGACACTGCTGTCAACTTTGACAGTGGTGATTTAAAGGATTAATAACCGCCCACGGCGATCGCTGCATGCCGGGCTATTAGCGGCAGCCCCCGGCTACTTAAATCAGCCGGTGGCCGCTGAGTATGGAGAGAGTTTGAGTCAGGAGCCCGCTCCATACACCTTGAGTGTCGGTTTGAGATACATACTTGCGTCCCATGCAAGTCTGCATCCGCTCCTGCACCTCACACCAGCATTATAAAAAAAAAAAGGAATTCCCTGCTTGCCCGATACAGGGCTAAATCTATGAAAAAAGGGGAAGTCCCTGCTTGCCCGATACAGGGCTAAATATATGAAAAAAGGGGAAGTCCCTGCTTGCCCGATACAGGGCTAAATCTATGAAAAAAGGGGAAGTCCCTGCTTGCCCGATACAGGGCTAAATATATGAAAAAAGGGGAAGTCCCTGCTTGCCCGATACAGGGCTAAATCTATGAAAAAAGGGGAAGTCACTGCTTGCCCGATACAGGGCTAAGTCGATGAAAAATTCACCTGCCCGGCGCCCGGAACTACATGTCCCGGGCGTCAGGGGATGGGATTTGCACATCCCTGCAGTTTGGGAATTGATTGATCCAACAAATATGGACATGTACACACAGATGTTATTGCTTCATCAAAATATGACCTATTGGTTAAATCAAGTTTGTATGTTGAACGTTTTTTTTTTTATATTTTGGTGTGTTTTTTTTCTATGTGTATTATAACACAGTCCTAAAATCTTGCAGTTTTTTGTATGGTCACTAGGCTTAATATTAAACTGACAGTACTGTTCAGTACAGATTGCTTTCCAGCAATCTCCATTTTATCATTATAGACAGGATTACAGTAAAAGGTGATGCCTGTATAAAGGCGAGACACTATTAACAATATCTGATGTTCAGCTGCCCTTCACTGTCAGATGACTGCTGCACAGGTCACAGAGCATGCCTAGAAGTCTTTCCCATTCTAGCATTGGGTCTGCTCCAGACTATTGTCTATGTTCATGGGACTTGCTGTAAAGCATATCTGTAAATGCTGTTAAAAGATGAGGCTTCCCCATACTGATCGCTTCCCCATAATAATGTATTTAAAGAGTAGAATAAGAAAATAGTTTTTAAACTTTATATGATAAACATATATTTGTAAGAATTTTTACAGTTTTCATCCTGACCACTAAGCCTGTTAACCACTTAGGGACCCAGGGCTTGCAGGTACACCCTGCTGGTACTTAAGGAAATCATTTAGCAGGTTTCCTGTGACAATGCCTGGGGGGGGGGGGGTCCTGAGATCCCCCCCCCCCCCCCCCCCATGTTGGTGATTTGGTGCGAATCTGGACTGATCTGGTATCTTGTGACCCGATAGCCCGTAAAATAGGAATGATCTGAGCGGTCAGACAGCTCCGACCATCCTGAAGGATAGGAGCAAGGTGGCAGAGGTGCCCCCTCCACCTATCCCCTGTGATTGACCAGCAAATCGCAGGGCAGGAGCAGGGGTGAAAGTTCAGATGCCCCGCTCTGCCTGCCGGGGTAAGATGGCGGCAGGGGCCGTTGATGCAGGGGGACTGGTGGCATGTACCTCAGGAGCACGCGGGGACCGGGACTGTGCAGTGGTCTCCAAACTGTGGCCCTCCAGATGTTGCAAAACTACAACTCCCAGCATACCCAGACAGCCAAAGACTGTCTGGGCATGCTGGGAGTTGTAGTTTTGAAAGTTCTAGAAGCAGCAGTGAAGATTACTTTTTAGCGATCTTCACTGCTGCCTTGTACGCCACTGCTGCCTCCACTTGCTTGCCGGTCCCCCCCGCTGGTCCCGGTCCCCGCGTGCTCCTGAGGTACATGCCACCAGTCCCCCTGCATCAACGGCCCCTGCCGCCATCTTCCCCCGACAGTGGTGTCCAAACTGTAGCCCTCCAGTTGTTGCAATACAGCAACTCCAAGTATGCCGAGACTGTCCAGGCATGCTGAGAGTTGTAGTTCGGCAACTCCCAGCATGCCTTGGCAGTCTGGGCATGCTTTGAGTTGAAGTTGTGCAACATCTGGAGGGCTACAGTTTGTAGACCACAGACTGTGGTCTCCAAACTGTTCTCCTCTGTCTGGGCATGTTCGGCTGTCTGGGCATGCTGGGAGTTGTAGTTTTGCAACAACTGGAGGCACACTGGTTGAGAAACATTGTCTGTTTCCTAACTCAGTGTTTCCCAACCCGTGTGCCTACAGCTGTTGCAAAACTATAACTCCCAGCATGCACTGACAGACCATGCATGCTGGGAGTTGTAGTTTTGCAACAGCTGGAGGCACATGGGTTGGGAAACACTGAGTTAAGTAACAAACTCTGTGTTTTGCAGCCAGTGTGCCTCCAGTTGTTGCATAACTACAACCCCCAGCATTGCATGGACAGCCAAAGGGAATGCTGGAAGTTGTAGTAGTAGTATGCCTCCAGCTGTTGCACTACAAGTCCCAGCATGCCCTTCTGTTGTCACTGCATGCTGAGAGTTCTAGTCTTTGCAGTAGCTGTACGCACACTGGTTGCGAGACAGAGTTTATCTAGCTGTGTTCTGCAACCAGTGTGCCTCCAGCTGTTGCATAACTACAACCCCCAGTATACACTGACAGCAAAAGGGCATGCTGGGAGTTGTAGTTTTGAAACAGCTTGAGGCTTGCCCCCCCCCCCCCCCCCCCCCATGTGAAGGCGGGGGTTTATAGTGAGTTTCTCGCTGCAAGCTTGAGATAGAGCAAATTTTCCGATGCAGCTCAAACTCCCAACGGAAAACTTGCTGGAAAACTTCCTGTGTGAATGTACCCTAAAAACACTACACTACATCTACACAAAATGAAAAGTAAAAAACACTACATATACATACACCCCTACACAGTTATTCCCCCCCCCCCCCCCCCCCCCCCACAAAATAAAAATAAAAAACTTCTGGTACGGCACGGTTTCCAAAACAGAGCTTCCAGCTGTTGCAAAACCATTGACTGTCCAGGCATGCTGGGAGATTTGCAACAGCTGGAGGAACCCTGTTTGGGAATCACTGGCATAGAATACCCCTATGTCCACCCCTGTGCAAATCCCTAATTTAGGCCTCAAATGCGCATAGCGCTCTCTCACTTCGGAGCCCTGTCGTATTTCAAGGCAACAGTTTAGGGCCACATATGGGGTATTTCCGTACTCTGGAGAAATTGGCTAACAAATTTTGGGTTGCTTTTTCTCCTTTTACCCCGTATGAAAAGGTATAGTTGAGGTCTACTCCAGCATGTTAATGTAAAAAATTAACTTTTTACACTAACATGCTGGTGTTGTCCCATACTTTTTATTTTCACAAGAGGTAAAAGGAGAAAAAGCCCCCCAAAATTTGTAACTCAATTTCTCCTGAGGAAATACCCCATATATGGACACAAAATGCTCTGTGTGCCATGTGTAGGCCATGTGTGTGTGTGTTTTTTTGTTTTTTTTGCCGTTATGGAACCATAGGGGCTTCCTAAATGTGACATGCCCCCCAAAAACCATTTCAGCAAAATTTGCTTTCCAAAAGCTAAATGTGACTCCTCTTCTGGGCATTGTAGTTCGCCCGCAGTGCACTTGACGTCCACACACGGGGTATTTCCATACTCAGAAGAGATATGTTTACAAATTATGGGGGACATTTTCTCCTATTACCCCTTGTAAAAAAAAATTAAAATTTTGGGAAAAAACTGCATTTTAGTGAAAAAAAAAAATAATAATAATCATTTACACATCCAATTTTAACAAAAGTCGTCAAACACCTGTGGGGTGTTAAGGCTCACTGGACCCCTTGTTACGTTCCTTGAGGGGTGTAGTTTCCAAAATAGTAGGCCATGTGTGTGTGTGTTTTTTTTTTTTTTTTTTTTTTTGCTGTTCTGGCACCATAGGAGCTTCCTAAATGTGACATGTCGCCCCCCCCCAAAAAATAAACCATTTCAGAATAACTCACTCTCCAAAATCCCATTGTCATTCCTTCCCTTCTGAGCCCTCTAGTGCACCCACAGAGCACTTAACGTTCACATGGGAGGTATTTCCTTACTCTAGAGAAATTGGGTTACAAATTTTAGAGGGATTTCTCTCCTTTTACCCTTGTACTGGGTCTACAAGAACATGCGAGTGTAAAAAATAAGGATATTGAACTTTCTCCTTCACTTTGCTGGTATTCCTGTGAAACACCTAAAGGGTTAACACACTTTCTGAATGTAATTCTGAATACTTTGAGGGGTGCAGTTTTTATGATGGGGGCATTTATGGGGTATTTCTAATATGAAGGCCCTTAAAATCCACTTCAAAACTGAACTGGTCCCTGAAAAATTACGATGTTGAAAATTTTGTGAAAAATTGGAAAATTGCTTCTGAACTTTGAAGCCCTCTGGTGTCAAAAGTAAAAACATGTCGACTTTATGATGCAAACATATAGACATATGGTATATGTGAATCAATACATAATTTATTTGGGATGTCCGTTTTCCTTATAAGCAGAGAGTTTTAAACTAAAAAAATGCAAAATTTTCAAATTTTTTATAAAAGTTTAGCATTTTTCACCAATGAAATGAGGAAACCTTGAAATGATGCAAGTATCAATGAAAATTTACCACTAACATAAAGTAGAATACGTCACGAAAAAACTCAGAATCAGAATGAATAGTAAAAGCATTCCAGAGTTATTAATGCTTAAAGTGACAGTGGTCAGATATGCAAAAAAAAAAAAATGCTCGGGTCCTTAAAAGGGGTACTCCCGTGGAAACCTTTTTTTTTTTTTTTTTTTCTTCTTTTTTTTTAAATCAACTGGTGTCAGAAAGTTAAACAGATTTGTAAATCACTTCTATTAAAAAATCTTAATCCTACCAGTACTTCTTAGGGGCTGTATACTAAAGAGAAATCCAAAAAAGAAATGCATTTCCTCTAATGTCATGACCACAGTGCTCTCTGCTGACCTCTTCCATCCATTTTAGGAACTGTCCAGAGCTGGAGAAAATCCCCATAGCAAACATATGCTGCTCTGGACAGTTCCTAAAATGGACAGCAGAGGTCAGCAGAGAGCACTGCGGTCATGATATCAGAGGAAATGCATTTCTTTTTTGGATTTCTCTTTAGTATACAGCTCCTAAAAAGTACTGGAAGGATTAAGATTTTTTAATAGATGTCACTTACAAATCTGTATAACTTTCTGGCACCAGTTGATTTAAAAAAAAAAAAAAAAGTTTTCCACGGGAGTACCCCTTTAAAGTGAAAATGGGCCAGGTCCTTAAGGGGTTAATAGGCTGACACCTTCTGTTCTGTAAGTATCACTTTTCAGCAGTCTTTTTTATTATCTAGGATTACAATGAAAGTTGACGCCAGTATGGAGATCAGATGGGAGCAGGTCATTCACATTAGTTGATGACCTAAGCTTCCCCTTTCGCACAAGGACCTCTGCACAGGTCACAGTTAGTGCCTAGGAAACTTCTCTTTCTCCACCCAATTTTATAATAATATACAAAAACTGAAATAAAAAAGATTCACAATCAGAATGTTAGAAACAGAATAGAAAAATGTCTCTATCTGCCTCTAATTAGTAATAAAAAAAATAAAAAAATTAGGTGACATATTAAACTTAATTTTAGTGAAGGATTCAATTTCTCATTACACAAATTCAACACAATATTGTGACCTACTTAAAAAAAAAGCTAAAAAAAGCTAAAAAAAAATCAGAATATGACTGATAGGGCATTGGATGAAAAGCATCAAAAGAGAAACAGCAGCTTATACATAAAAATGAATAAACCACTGTAGCATTATTTTCCGTGATGATTAGGACATTAAACAGGAAATGTCATGAGTGGGGCTAGTATTTTATTATTCCATCAAAGATATCACATCAAAGCTCAAAGAATTATACACCCTTAGAGAGTAAAATGGCAAATGCAATTCTTCTTCATCTGTAGTACACATGGCACCATGCAAAGGGTTAATTTCTCTTCAAAATTGCGCTGGTGTGAGACCCAGCAGTTGGCACTCATGTAAAATCAAGCTACAAATACACAATTTTCTAAAAGTTTTGATGTTCTATAGAGTATTTAGTATTAGGATTTTTCTCCCTCCGGTGAAATAGCCTGGCTCATAAATATGCTAATCGGAGTGTTTGTTCCCTGCAGAGCCCACATTGCCGGCTACACTTTCAATATATGGCTGGATTTACATTCACCAACACAGCATATCTTGCAGCTGAGACACCTGCATAAGCTTAGATTGGCCTCAGCCACTATTGTTGGATCTTCTATAAAGCTATATAATTCCGCGCTATTACTCTTTCATCTTTGCATGAAATAGAAAAATCCATCCCCTTTTAATCGTACGGCTACTAGGTGACCTCAGCCACTTAGTGCTTAAATCCTACGACACGAATGGGAAAATAATTGCCCTCTTTCAATGTCCCTCACACAGAAAGAGGTTGAGAAAAGAAAACAGTGTGACATATTTAGTCTGGCGATTATTTGAGGTATTATCTTGCTGTAGATGGAGAGAAACACTTGCCAAGTTTTACCCTTCATATGTCAATAAAAACAGCTGATACACCATTGTGTACGTAGAAATGGAACGGGATTCATTGTTCGGACCGATGGTTATCCGCCTGATCATTTTGTTTGCAAAAGTTCAAGAAAATGTCTCTGTGCAGAAATATGTGATGAATAGGAGTGAAATTACAATCTTGTAGAATGAAGAAGGGAGAGAACTTCCAGGAATAAGAATAATGTTGCACATAACATTAGCTCAGTGGCGAACCGTATCCCCACCACCACCCCTTCCTTGTGTATAATTCGGCTTAATTAGGAGACAGGAAATCCAATTTGATTCTTCTACAGAGAATGACGCAATTACATCTGAAATTAGAAATATGAATATCTGTTGTCACGAGGTACAATATAGTTACCTTGTACTAATCTGCTTTATATACAAAGGACAAAAACAAGGCACGTGAGCACTGAAAGCGTACACAGAATAATATATAGATTGGTGTTAATCGTTCAGTAGCAAGGTGTGCTTGGTAAAATAATTCATTAAGGGTGCGTACACACGCTCTTTGTTTTTGCGGGTTTTCCGCTGCGTATTTGAAAGGTGCGGGCTCTTCTCGGCTGTCCATAGCAGATTTTCCGCGGCGGAATTTACGCTGTGGAAAATCCGCCGCAGTCCCTACTGGCTTCAATGGGGCTTGCGGTGGATTTTCCGCAGCCTAAATTCCTCCATGGAAAGTCTGCTGCTTATAGCCGAGAAGAGTCCGCACCCTTTCAAATACGCAGCGGAAAACCCGCAAAAACAAAGAGCTGCCTGGGTTGCCTATAGCCTCAGCAGGGTCATCCCCACTCCGGTCACTAGGTGCAGAGGTCTCTCAGCTAAGTTCCTGCCATAGTAAAGGGGGTAATGAATTATAACTCATGACCAGCCCTGACAAATAGTCCCAGCTGCCCACTCTGTGCACACCTGTGGTGCTTCAGCCATGATGGGGAACGAAGCTCTGCAAAGTGACAAGCAAGGCACGAAAAGGCGTTTTCCTGCACTCGTGGAGTGTGAGGAGTTGGTGGCATCCGCTTTGAGCAGGCATTTTTTAGCCATTTTTTTAATGCCAAAATTGGAGATAACATTTTTTGATGACATTTTTTTCCCATATATCCCAAGATTAGAGAAATATATATAGCCATGTTCCCTAATGGCACATATCCAGAATGTTTTTTTTTCCAGATCCTTGAAAATATATTTTAAAGGGGTAGTCCAGTGGTGAAAAACGTATACCCTATCCTAAGGATAGGGGATAAGTTTCAGATCGCGGGGGCCAGGCTCTCCGGCCAGATAGCGGGTGTCGACCCCCGCACGAAGCGGCGGCCGACACGCCCCCTCAATACATCTCTATGGCAGAGCCGGAGATTGCCGAAGGCAGCGCTTCGGCTCTGCCATAGAGTTGTATTGAGGGGGCGTGTCGGCCGCAGCTTCGTGCGGAGGTCGACACGCCCCCTTCCCGCGGGCTGTCGGGCTCCGTACAGGAGATCGCAGGGGGCCCCAGCTGTCGGACCCCCCGCGATCTCAAACTTATCCCCTATCCTTAGGATAGGGATAAGTTGTTCACCACTGGACTACTCCTTTAACATTCTGGTTACTCGCTGAAGATGAGTTAGTAGGTTTTCCTGCACTCCTATGGGAAAAAATGTAGATCAGGCTTTCTGCAAATCTGCGTTAAATGCTCCATAAAGAATCACTTGTAGATACTGTCACATGTCCAAATATGTTATAGAAAAAAAAAATTCCAGTCATTGTGACTGGAATTTTTTTTTTTTTTATATCATATTTGGACATATGACAGAATCTACAATAGTGAATCCTTACGGAGAATTTAACGCAGAAATCTGGTGTAATCTGGTGAACCCCGTGGTAATTCAGTGAATAAATCCAACCCTGATGTTGAGATCGGCTATATGAATTGTATTTAAGAACTGCATGGACTCCGTTAATTGAGCCCTATTGATGTCATACAATTCCTTTTCACACTATACTGTAATTCTTTGAATGACCTATTGCTTAAATGTTTATATGTGACATAGTTGTGGTCTCTTCCCATATTTTCTCTGTATGGTCCCAGGGGTATCAGTCTGTGTAATCCTAGTCCAGCAGTATTTATATGACAGAAGGGAGGCATTATGCATAATATATATTTTTTGTTTTTTGCTTGATTGTCTTTGCCAGAGACCCTTTTTTATCTAGTCAAAACCACAAAAGGATGAGATAAAAAGCTGTCTGTGTGTTGCCTGCATTGATATGCAAATTATGCTAATTACCCAGTCTAAACAAAAAACCACAGGGATCTTACCTTGGGAGGAGCTGACCTGTAATCCAATTAGCATAAATAGCAGTTTGTTTGTTTTCCTTTGAATAAAAGGCCTAAAAATTATCATTTGCAGCTAAAATACAGTAATGGTAGCTTTTCCGTGGGTTGTTGGTGAAGTGTGAATATCTCATATTAAAAAAAAGAAAAAACAGGGCTGAGAAACATAGTACTGGATATGATGATTAGCATATTTAATCTTCATATTCAAGTGATCTTATAAAAAGGAAAATAAATAATTGACACCAAAGCTGGCCTTAAACATTAGACATACATCTTCTAATGTGAATGGGGGCCCTTAAAGGGGAACTCCGCCCTTCGACATCTTATCCCCTATCTAAAGAATAGAGGATAAGATGGCATCACACCACGCCCCCTCAATGCGAGTCTATGGGAGGGGCGTGGTGACCGTCATGCCCCCTCCCGTAGACTTGTATTGAGGGGGCGTGGTGTGATGTCACGAGGGGCAGATAGATCAACTGCCTAATCCTTTTTTGTAGAAGTAGATAAGCAACCACCAAAGTTTTCTGGCAGCAACTTTTTCTCCTCCCGCTTCTATTATGAACACTCACTGGACTGAGGTTTCATGTGTATGGACAGATCGGGATGGACAACTGTTAGCTGTAAGAGTATACAGCTAACATCTATTTCATGTGTATTGCTAGTTTAAATTGTATGGACCTTTTGAATCTTAAAGCATTTTTATTCTTGCTCTTTTTACCTATTGTGCCAAAATTAAAATTAAAATAAAAAAAATACAACCTTTGCAGCTTTCTGTGTGAGTTCTGTTTTCTCTTTACACTTGTTCACAGCCTATATGACACTTGTTCTCCAGACTGCCTTGTATCTGATTTTCTCTGTGTCCAGACTGTGTAAGCTATCCTCCCAGTGCCGCCCCCCCCCCCATCTTGTGTGAGCTGCAACTATACCCCTTAAAGAGTACCTGTCACTAAATAAACCTTTCTAAACTAACACCGGCTATGTTCTTCCCTAACTACTCCTTAAATTTTTTTTAAGTGCTTTAAAAAGCTCTTTATTTCACCTTTCTTCTAGCTCGCATAGTGTGAGCTGCCGGCAGGAGGATGTAGGCGTGCCCCAGCAGGCACTCTGTCACTGAAGCCTGCTGGGGGGACTTTTTCTGCCCTCACTTCGCCAAGGAGAGCGTGGGGGGGGGGGGGGGTGAGCCTGCATTTTCAGAGCCCTGCTTGTCCTCACTGCTCAGATCCCCGCTTGTCCTCACTGCTCAGATCCCCGCTTGCCCTTACTGCTCAGATCCCCGCTCATCCTCACTGCACGGAGCCCCGCCCGTCCTCACTGCACTGAGCCCCGCCCGTCCTCACTGCACGGAGCCCCGCCCGTCCTCACTGCACGGAGCCCCGCCCGTCCTCACTGCACGGAGCCCCGCCTGTCCTCACTGCACGGAGCCCCGCCTGTCCTCACTGCACGGAGCCCCGCCTGTCCTCACTGCACGGAGCCCCGCCTGTCCTCACTGCACGGAGCCCCGCCTGTCCTCACTGCACGGAGCCCCGCCTGTCCTCACTGCACGGAGCCCCGCCTGTCCTCACTGCACGGAGCCCCGCTTGTCCTCACTGCACGGAGCCCCGCTTGTCCTCACTGCACGGAGCCCCGCTTGTCCTCACTGCACGGAGCCCCGCTTGTCCTCACTGCACGGAGCCCCGCTTGTCCTCACTGCACGGAGCCCCGCTTGTCCTCACTGCACGGAGCCCCGCTTGTCCTCACTGCACGGAGCCCGGCTTGTCCTCACTGCACGGAGCCCCGCTTGTCCTCACTGCACGGAGCCCCGCTTGTCCTCACTGCACGGAGCCCCGCTTGTCCTCACTGCACGGAGCCCCGCTTGTCCTCACTGCACAGCTTTCTCACCTATTATGCTATTGTGCATGAGTCAGGGGGTGGGAGATAGGATTACGTTCCTATGCTCTGTTTATTCTGTGTACTCTGTGGTTTTAAGTGTTTTTAATGGTGGTTGTATCTTTCCCCCTCCCCCCTTCTCCCTTTATTTAGTTATTTGATGTGAATAAAGTTTACTTAATTACTTATATACAGTTGTTGGTGTGCATTGACTTGGGTTGCCAGCTCTTTGCTCTCTTCTTTGCATGATCTCTGTATTTCAGGCAACCATTTGCACCCACGATAATTATAGCGCGGTGCCCATAGTTTTTTTTGTCCAGTCTCTTCTTGGAGCGGCAATCCGCCACTATGAGCAGACACACTGCGATGTGCGAGTCTCCGAGCGTATGCGCTGTATATTTGCACATTGCGGCTGCTCTCGGCCTAGCTCAGGGAGCAGGAGCGGCTGCAATGTGTGCGAGTACACCGGGCATGCGCGGCAACTCGCACGTAGTGGCGTATTGCCGCTCCAAGCAGGCACATCTAAAGGCACCCTTAAGGCATCCTTCAGCGGCGGATCTACAGTGTAAAATACGCTGTGGCTCATCTGAATGTACTCTGCAATAAGTGGTGCAGTGAGCATTTAGACATCACAGGTGAGCAGTGGGTGGGAAAATGAAATATTTTAATTTCTACACTAAAATGCTGGTGTAACCCCTAATTTTTCAAAAGAAGTAAAAGCACTCAAAAAAATGTAGACACCATTTTTCCCCGAGTATGGAAATGCCCCATATGCTGTGCGGACACGTGGCAGAGCTCAGAATGGAAGGAGCATCATTGGGCTTTTGGAGAGTATGTTGGGGGGGCATGTCTCTTTTTATAAAGGCCCCATGGTACCACAACAGTGGAATTCTATTACAAGTGACCCCTAAGGGGTGCAGTGAGCATGTGGACACCACAGATTTTTTGAAAATTGGGCAGTAAAAATTACACCAGTATTTCAACCTGTCCCTGCATAATCAGGTACATGTACTTGGTGATTAAAGCTGACTTGCCGCATCACCACGTACATGTAGCTGTTTTATTTAAACTGTCACAACGCCACCGGACCTTGTGACAATTTAGTGAGCCCGGCTGTGCAGCACAGCTGAGCATCCCTGAAGTCTTCCAGGGACCATTTGCAGCGGTCCCCGGCCGGCGATCGCTGCTATTGGTCCATCAGTACTGACAGACCAATAACAGTGATATTTGCAGGGTCTCCTCCCCCCCCCCCCTTTCTCCATTGCTTCAGACAGTGAAGTAATCGGAGGAGAGGAGAGGCCCCCTTCGGAGGAGGCCAGACACAGCACTCCGGATCTGAGTTAACCTTATAGATGCTGCGGTCAGTGTGACAGCAGGGTCTATTAGGGTTACAGAGGGAGGGAGCTCCCTCTGTTCCAGATCGGCGCTCTGCAAAGTGAGAGCTGAGCGCTGATGGTTGCCATGGCAACAGGAGGCCTGACAATGGCCTCTGTTATGGCTACAGACAGAGTCTATACTGCTATACTATGCCTGTCAGTGTATCGCTGACACGCGTAGGCATAATACAGTGGAGTACAGATGTGTACTCCACTGTATTATGTGTATGATCAATTGTAGAGATGAATTTTTGAAAAATTGCATTTGTCCAATTCGCTGAATTTTCCCAAAATATTCTGTGCGATCTGAATTGATCTGCGGTTAATTGCTATTAAAATTGGCTATTGCCAGGCTATAGAGAGCCACAATAGGGGTGTAGAACACTTTGCCTTGCCATAACACGCATAGGGAGTGTGCTGGGTCAGTGAAATAATACTGTCATTCAGTATGACATGCAGATTACAGGCATTGCTATTAGAATCACTGACGCAGAGCGTCTGGATGGGGTGACAGGAGGACAATACGCTCTGCTATAAACTGTATTAGGCTACAAAAACAAGTGTGCAGCTTTGGCTGGACTTTCACAGTAACTAGGCCAAAATTAGTTTGACAAGATAAAAAATCGTACACCACCTATATACGCACAGATTACACTTATGAAAGGACAATACGCTCCGCTACGCAACCTGTATTAAGCACTAAAAGCCAGTGACTATGGCTTTTAGTGCACTGCTCACCCTAACTGGCCCCTATTAGCTTTAGAGTTGTTGTACACCCCAGTGCAGAAGTACACAGTCGCTGTGTAGTACACTCAAAAGGGTTCTCTCTCTCTCTCGTTACGGATCAAATTTTTCATGAAATTCATAACGAATTCGGATTCATCAGATTCGATTCACTCATCCCTAATCAGTTTAAAAAAAAATAAATGTAAAATGTTTAAAAAAATTTGAATTAAAAAAAAAGTAAAATATGCATATAAAAATAATGAAATTATATATTACACACCCAAAAAATGGCCCCCTGAAAACATCAACATGTCCTGTAAAAAGAGTCCTCACACAATTGTATCTGTGAAAAAACTCTAACAAAAAGTTTTTATTGTATAAATGTAAGGACATATTAAAAATAGTATATAAATTTGATATTGCCATAATTGTACCGACCTGCAGAGTAAAGTTATTACCGTATTTATCGGCGTATAACACGCATTTTTTAGGCTAAAATTTTTAGCCTAAAGTCTATCTGCGTGTTATATGCCGATAAGCTGCTGTAGTTCAATGATTTAAGGCACGCACTTTAAATCAATGAACTGCAGCGGCTTTTGCAGGTGCCGAGACCTGCTGTGGCTGCCGGCTTCTCTGCCCCTGCCTGTCCTGGGGTCTAGAGCCCTGCTGTCGCCGCCTCTCTCCCCCAGGCTATCGGCGCCGCTGCCCCTTCTCTCCCCCTGGCTATCGGTGCCGCTGCCCCATTGCCGGCGCCGATAGCCAGGGGGAGAGAAGCGGCGCCAGCAATGGGGCAGCGGCGCCGATAGCCAGGGGGAGAGAAGGGGCAGCGGCACCCATTGCAGGCGCCGCTGCCCCGTTGCCTCCCCCATCCCCGGTTGTATAATTACCTGATGCCAAGGTCGGGTCCGCGCTGCTTCTGGCCTCCGGTGTGGCGCCCCCTGCGTTGTTGCTATGCGCTGCGCGGCGCAATGACGAGTGACGTCACTCGGCATTGGGTCTCGCAGCGCATAGCAACGACGCAGGGGACGCCACACCGGAGGCCAGAAGCAGCGCGGACCCGACCCCGGATGGGGGAGGCAACGGGGCAGCGGCACCGGCAATGGGTGCCTCTGCCCCTTCTCTCCCCCTGGCTATTGGCGCCGCTGGCCCATTGCCGGCACCGCTTCTCTCCACCTGACTATCGGCGCCGGCAATGGGGCAGTGCCACCGATAGCCAGGGAGATAGAAGGGGCAGTGGCACCAATAGCTAGGGCTAGAGAAGCGGCGGCAGCAGGGCTCTAGACCCCATGAAAGGCAGGGATAGAGAAGCCGGCAGAGACGGCCTCTCTCCCCCTGCCTTTCCTTGGGGCTTCTGCGCGGTCAGAAACAGTGTATCGGGGTATACACATGCGCGCACACACACGCACCCTCATTTTACCAAGGATATTTGGGCAAAAAACTTTTTTTTACCCAAATATCCTTGGTAAAATGAGGGTGCGTGTTATAGGCCGGTGCGTGGTATACCCCGATAAATACGATTTATACCGCATAACAAACGACCTAATAAAATATAAATTAAAAACATAGAATTTATTTATTTATACATCTCATAAAAAACAAAAAAAGATCAGTGTCACATGTACCCCAGAATGTTACCAGTGATGGCAGCAACATTTTTGCACCCCAGGCCTCTACCTCTTTTATATTATACAACAAAATATCCTAAACTAAAAGGATGCCCCAAAATCCACACAGCGCGCCTTTTATGTCTGAGGCCTGTGTGTGAGTCACGTAGCACAAAAAGGCCACATATGGGATATTTCTAAATATGTCAGAATTAGGGGAATAAATCTTGAGTTGCATTTCTCAGTCAACACATACTGTGTTACAGAAAAAAATTGATTAAAATGGAAAATCTTCAAAAAACTTACATTTTTTAATTCCGCCTTTACTTTGCTTTCATTTCTGTGAAACACCTAAATGGTTAATACAGTTTCTAAATGTCATTCTGACTGAGGGGTGCAGTTTTTAACATGGGGTGATTTATGGCGATATCTAACATACAGGTCCCTCAAATCCACTTTAGAGCTGGACTGGTCCCTGAAAAATCTGATTTTGAAATTTTCTTGAAAATCGGGAAAATTGCTGCTAAACTTACAAACTTTCTAAATAAGTGAAAGAATGTTTAGGAAATGATTGGAACATAAAGAAGACCTATTGTAGATGTGAATTAATCATTAATTTGGTATGACATGACTATTTGTCGTACACACAGAAAATGTCAAATCTAGAAAAATGCTAATTTTTCTTTTTCTTTTTTTTTTTTAGCAAAGTGGTAAGGAGTATTAGTATTAGTCCAGTGATACACGTTTTAAGCCTGTTAAGGCTGTATTTGTGCAAGGGGCATGTGTTTCCACACCCACCGGCACCTTTGGGCAGGGCTCATAGGATTGAGTATGGGGCTATTTAACGCCCCCTATGCCATTCAGGCGGGGCGTACGTGACGTTTGCGGAAGGGTGGTGTAAGCTGACGGGATTGGCAGTGTCAGGCGTTTTGAATTCCCTGCCTCTTAAGTAGCTCCGATGCTAGAGTTTGATTCAGGTGGTGCAGTCTCGGCATCGCGGATGCGCTGGACGGCTTCCTCACAGCGAGTCGTTCAGCCGTACATCATTTTGAGGGGGGTAATGTAAACTGCTGAGCTTTTCCCGCTGCAGTGGCGGGAACTGGGGGCCGTCGGGGCGTCGTTCATGGTTGAACTGGGTTCTGCTCCCCTCCGGCTCCTGTTCACGGGGGTCAGCTGCGCGCTTTGCCAGCTCTTGTCTGTGCTTGTTGGGGGAGCTGGTGCGGGGGTTGCAGGCCGAGCTGCAGACTGCGGTGGTGGTATCTGGTGCGGGAATCTATCCCCATTCTTCGATCATCCCCCGGCCCCTGGTGAGTAATTGTGTTGCTATGGCACTCTGGATTAGGTAAGGTCTGGCCGTGCTGTCCGCCGGCTCTGCCTGCAGCGCTGTGAGATCCAGGAGTTGGGCGGATGTGCAGTACCAGGTGCATGATGTAACCTTTCTGCTGCTCACCCGTTCGCTGTGCAGGTGGTGCGGCCGTGGCATCTCGCATGGTCCTATCACCTCTAGTGTTACTAGCCTTCATGTCTCAGCATAGTGTACATTACATCTTATATATGCCTATGCATCATATACATTAGAGGAATAGAATCCATAATACTCACAATGTGCATTCAGTCACAGCGGATATGCTGGGTAGTTGTTCATTGCATTTGTGCTGTGCATTCTCTCAGAATGTTTATAAGGGGCATTAATTCGTAACATTTAAAATGCGCATCTATAACATGCGTTCATTCATAGCTTTCATGCTGTGCTTTCATTCATAGCATTTATACAGTGCATTCATTCATTGTGTTATACAGTGCATTATATGGTACATTTGCTCACAGCTTTCGTACCGTGCTTTCACTTATAGAGTTACCATGCCTTCTCCCAGAGCATTTATATTGGGCATTGATACTATTCATTCATACAGTACATCAATTCATTGCATTATACCGAGCATTGATACTGTGCTTTCACTCATAGTGTCATACTGTAGTTTTACTCATAGCATTTATGTGGTGCATTTATACCAAATATTTATACTACGCTTTCGCTCACAGCATTCACACCGTACATTCGCTCATAGCATTAAACCGTGCATTCACTCACAGAACTTATATGGTGCATTTATACTGTGCTTTCATTTCATAGGTTTTATTGTGCTTTATTTATAACATTAATACTGTGCTTTAATTCATAGCATTTGTACGTTGTATTTATACGATGCACTCACAGTAGCATTTATACTATGCATTATACCGTGTTTTAATTCAACGTTTATATTGGGAATTTATACAGTGCTTTTGCACATGGCAGGTGCATCGTGCATTCTTAGTTTTTATACTGTGCCTTCTCTCATGTATTTATACCGTGCACTTACTCATAGCATTATACTATAATTCTTAGCATTATACATTATGGTCATACTGTTCATTCACTCATGACATAACATTCATACCGTGTATGACATTTATATGGTGCTTTCACTCATAGCATCTATACTGTGCATAATTCATAGCATATATTGCATTTATACCGTGCATTCACTCATAGAAGTATTCCGTACATTTATATTGTCCATACGCTCATAGCATTTATAACATGCATATGTTCAAAGCATTTATACCATGCATGTTCATTCAGCGTTTTTACTGTGTATATGTCCGTAGCATTATACTAGGCATTTTTTCACTGCATAGTTGTTGTTATAACTGACACATCTTCAGAGCAACAACATCATGACACATAAGTGGTTGTATACCCGTCATACCTGCCAAGTCTGCAGGGGGATGCACTGCGTAGTTGTTGTTACTCACACGTCTTCAGAGCAACAACATCCTGACACATAGGTTGTTGTACACTTGTCATACCTGCCACATCTGCAGGGGGATGCACTGCATAGTTATTGTTCCTGACACAGGTTATAGAGTCATAATTTCATGACTCACAGAGGATAAAAAAATAAAATAAATGATTACATATAGGCCTGTCATGTTTGCAGTTGCGATGGTTATTCTAAGACCTATCACGTCTACAGGCACGATGGTCATGCAAATACCTGTCACATCTACAGGCACGATGGTTACTCAAGACCTATCACGTCTACAGGCACGAAGGTTGAGTAAGACTTGTCACATTTACAGGCACGATGATTACACAAAGACCTATTATGTCTACAGCTACGAGGGTTAAGTAAGACTTGTCATGTTAGAGGCACGATGGTTACGCAAAGACATGTTACATCTGCAGGCACGAGGGTATGTAAAGGCCTGTCAAGTTACAGGCACGGTGGCCATGCAGAGACCGGTCATATCTACAGGCTCGATGGTTATGCCAAGACCTGTCACGTATACAGGCAAGATGGTTATACAAGGAGCTGTCACATCTACAGGCACTAGGGTAAGTAAAGACCTGTCAAGTTTACAGGCATGGTAGTCATGCAGAGACCTGTCATATCTATAGACACAATGTTTATGCAAACACCTGTCACATATACAGGCACGATAGTTATACAAAGACCTATCAAGTTTATGGGTGTTATGGTGTCACAAGATGGTTGCCTCCAGGGGTCTTTCATGTTGTCAGGTTTGGCGTATCAGTTAGCTAACAGCTTAATTTTTGCCTCTTAATAGCAGGGACTGGGTTTAGTACTATGTTATGCCTGACAAGCATCTATCGGTTCCCCCTTGCCTTGATGTCACAAGTAAGTATGCTTATATGCATATATCCGCTAGTATGTTAGCCGGTCCTGTTCCACCATCGGGCCGTTGTCCGTGGACGTGACTACCACAGCTCCCCAGTATCAGGTATCTCCTCACACGAGGTTGCTGGCGGCTGATGCAACTCTCTCCGTCTCTGAAGTTGAGTCAAGTATAGGGTAGGGGATGCTTGATATGGTGGTATTGGTTATGATAATCATGAATAATGTTATTACTCCTACTTGTTGATTTTTGCCCTCTATAGGCGTGCCCTCGTACACTGTTAATGGCACACCTTTGTTAGTTAATGTCTATGTATGTATGTGTATATATATATATATATATATATATATATATATATATATGTGTGTGTCTGTATGCAATGTTTGCTATCTCAAGCACGAGTGAAGCCCCGAGTACAAGTTTTAAGCCTGTTAAGGCTGTATTTGTGCCAGGGGCATGTTTCCACACCCGCCGGCACCTATGGGCAGGGCTCATAGGATTGTGTATGGGGCTGGAGTATTTAACCATTCAAGTGGGGCATACGTAACATTTGCGGAACCTTCCCAACCCTCCCTTATTCTTCATTTTTTATAGGGTGTGCACTCTATAGGCATGCCCTCGTACTCAGTTAATGGCACACCTCAAGCTGCTTTTTTAATGTCTATGTATGTATACACTGCTCAAAAAATAAAGGGAACACTTAACCCCTTAACGGCCACGGACGTAAATGTACATCCTGGTTTGGTGGTACTACGCGCACCAGGATGTACATTTACGTCCTGTGTATGACCGCGAGCATCGGAGCCGTGCTCGCATCATACACGGTAGGTTCCGGCAGCTATCAGCAGCCGGGGACCCGCCGTTAATGGCCGACATCCCCGATCACGCAGATGTCCGCCATCACGGATCACGGCATCTGCGACAATGCGCATGATAAAATAGATGATCGGATCGATCATCTGTAATGGCGGACGGAGGTCCCCCAAATGATTGCTATAGATAGTCGCCTATGGGGACATAAAAAGTGTAAAAAAAATTGAAAAATGAAAAAAAAAAAGTGAAAAATCCCCTCCCCCAATAAAAATTGTCAGTTTTTCCCATTTTACCACCAAAAAGCGTAAAATTTTTATAAACATATTTGGTATTGCCGCGTGCATAAATGTCCAAACTATCAAAATACACTGTTAATGATCCCGTACTGTGAACGGCATAAATGTAAAACATTTTTTTTTAAAAGTCCAAAAATTTTGCTTTTTGTCACATTTTATAAAATTTTTTTTTTTATATATGCAAATGTGGTAACAATAAAAAGTACAGATGATGGCACTAAAAAATTAGCCCTCATACAGCCTTATATACAGAAAAATGAAAAAGTTATAGGTGGTCAAAATAGGGAGATTTTTGATTACTGATTTTGTACAAAAAGTTTTAGAGTTTTTTTTTTAAGCAGTACAAAATATGAAAGTATCTAGCCATGGGTATCATTTTAATTGTATTGACCCACAGAATAAAGAACACGTAATTTTTACCATAAATTGTACAGTGTGAAAGTGAAACCCTCCAAAATGTACAAAATTGTGGTTTTCATTTAAATTTCCTCCCTAAAATTTTTTTTTTAGGGGTTTGCCATTACAATGTACAATTGGTCACGCAAAAAACAAGCCCTTATATTGGTCTGTAGATGGAAATATAAAAGAGTTATGGATTTTAGAATGCGAGGAGGAAAAAACAAAAATGCAAAAATAAAATTGGCCTGGTCCTTAAGGTGAAAATGGGCTTGGTTCTTAAAGGGGTAGTCCAGTGGTGAAAAACGTATCCCCTATCCTAAGGATAGGGGATAAGTTTGAGCTCGCGGGGGGTCCGACCGCTGGGGCCCCCTGCAATCTCTCTGTACGGGGGCCAGGCTCTCCGGCCAGATAGCGGGTGTCGACCCCCGCATGAAGCGGCGGCCAACACGCCCCCTCAATACATCTCCATGGCAGAGCCGGAGATTGCCGAAGGCAGCGCTTCGGCTCTGCCATAGAGTTGTATTGAGGGGGCGTGTCGGCCGCCGCTTCGTGCGGAGGTCAACACGCCCCCTTCCCGCAGGCTGTCGTGGCTCTGTACAGGAGATCGCAGGGGGCCCCAGCGGTCGGACTCCCCGCAATCTGCAACTTATCCCCTATCCTTAGGATAGGGGATAAGTTCTTCACCACTGGGTCACCACTGGACTACTCCTTTTAAGGAGTTAAACAACACAATGTAACACCAAGTCAATCACACTTCTGTGAAATCACACTTTTCACTCAGGAAGCAACACTGATTGACAATCAATTTCACATGCTGTTGTGCAAATGGAACAGACAGCAGGTGGAAATTATAGGCAATTAGCAAGACGCCCTCAATAAAGGAGTGGTTCTGCAGGTGGTGACTGCAGACCACTTCTCAGTTCCTATGCTTCCTGGCTGATGTTTTGGTCACTTTTTAATGCTGGCGGTGATTTCACTCTAGTTGTAGCAGGAGACAGAGTCTACACCCCACACAAGTGGCTCAGGTAGTGCAGCTCATCCAGGATGGCACATCAATGCAAGCTGTGGCAAGAAGGTTTTCTGTGTCTGTCAGCGTAGTGTCCAGAGCATGGAGGCACTATCAAGAGACAGGCCAGTACATCAGGAGACGTGGAGGAGGCCGTAGGAGGCCAGCAACCCAGCAGCAGGAACGCTACCTCCGCCTTTGTACAAGGAGGAGCACTGCCAGAGCCCTGCAAAATGTCCTCCAGCAAGCCACAAATGTCCATGTGTCCACCAAAACTGTCAGAAACAGACTTCATGAGGGTGGTTTGAGTGCCCGATGTCCACAGGTGGAGGTTGTGCTTACAGCCCAACACCGTGCAGGACGTTTAGCATTTGGCCAGAGAAAACCAAGATTGGCAAATTCGCCACTGGCACCCTGTGCTCTTCACAGATGAAAGCAGGTTCACACTGCGCACATGGCAGAGTCTGAAGATGCTGTGGGAACATTCTGCTGCCTGCAACATCCTCCAGCATGACCGGTTTGGCGGTGGGTCAGTAATGGTGTGGGGTGGCATTTCTTTAGGGGGGGCCGCACAGCCCTCCCATGTGCCAGTGGTAGCCTGACTGCCATTAGGTACCGAGATGAGATCCTCAGACCCCTTGTGAGACCATATGCTGGTGCGGTTGGCTCTGGGTTCCTCCTAATGCAAGAAAATGCTAGACCTCGTGGCTAGAGTGTGTCAGCAGTTCCTGCAAGAGGAAGGCATTGATGCTATGGACTGGCCCGCCCGTTCTCCAGACCTGAATCTGATTGAGCACATCTGGGACATCAAGTCTCGCTCCATCCACCAATGCCACTTTGCACCACAGACTTTCCAGGAGTTGGCAGAGGCTTTAACCCAGGTCTGGGTGGATATCCCTCAGGAGAACATCCGCCACCTCATCAGGAGCATGCCCAGGCATTGTAGGGAGGTCATACAGGCACGTGGAGGCCACACACACTACTGAGCCTCATTTTGACTTGTTTTAAGGACGTTACATCAAAGTTGAATCAGCCTGTAGTGTGGTTTTCCACTTGGATTTTGAGTATGATTCCATATCCAGACCTCCATGGGATCATAAATTAGATTTTCCATTGATAATTTCTGTGTGATTTTGTTGTCAGCACATTCAACTATGTATAGATGAAAGTATTTCATACGATTAGTTCATTCATTCAGATCTAGGATGTGTTATCTTAGAGTTCCCTTTATTTTTTTGAGCAGTGTATATAGGGCTATATGCAATGTTTGCAACCTCAAGCGCGAGTGAAGCCCCAAGTACAAATGCGAAATCATAGGATGTTACAGTATCTTGTAAAATCCTCAGTGTTTATGATCCCTACTGTTCCTCCCTTGTCTGCTGGTTTGATTGTGATGGATACAAGATACAGCAACATCCTATCGATCAAAATTTACCACTAATGTAAAGTACAATATTTCACACAAATATAAAATCTTCACCTATAACTGAACTTATTCCCAGCATGGTCAGACAGCCAATGGTTGTTTAACACCTTAAGGACCAAGGGCACACCTGTATGCCCTGGTCCTGCTCCAGTGCAATAATGCGGGGTCACGGGCTGACCCCGTGTCATAGCCGGGTGGTCTCAGCGGCCATCAGCCACCAGGACCCTTGGCTGATGCTGAACATCACCGATCACGGTGATGCCCGGCATGAACCCCTTAAGGATTCAGGGTTTTTACGTTTTTGCACTTTCGTTTTTTCCTCCTTACCTTTTTAAAGTCGTAACCCTTTCAATTTTGCACCTAAAATTCCATATGATGGCTTATTTTTTGCACCATGAATTCTACTTTGCAGTGAGATTAGTCATTTTACCAAAAAATCCACGGCGAGACAGCAAAAAAATTGTGTGACAAAATTGAAGAACAAATGCCATTTTGTAACTTTTGGGGGCTTCCGTTTCTACGCAGTGCATTTTTCTGTAAAAATAACACCTTTTGTTTATTCTGTAGGTCCATACAATTAAAATGATACCCTACTTATATACGGTAGGTTTGATTTTGTCTTACTTCTGGAAAAACTACATGCACGAAAATGAATACATTTAAAATTTTCATTTTTGACCGCTATAACTTTATTTTTTTAAGTTTTTAGTGTTACCATTTTTGTATTGATCAGACTTTTTGATCGCTTTTTTATTCATTTTTGCATTATATAAAAAGTGACCAAAAATATGCAATTTTGGACTTGGGAATTTTTTTGCGCGTACGCCATTGACTGTGCGGTTTAATTAATGATATATTTTTATAGTTCGGACATTTCTGCATGCGACAATGCCACATATGTTTTTTATTTACACAGTTTAAAAATAAAAAAAAGGGAAAAGGGGGGTGATTTTTACTTTTATTAGGGAAGGGGTTAAATGATCTTTATTAACTTTTTTAAACACTTTTTTTCTTCTACACAGATCACTGCCATGCATTAACATGGCAATGATCAGTGTTATCGGCGGTCGGTTGCCAAGCCTGCTTAGAAAAAGCAATTGCCAATCGGACGTGCCGGAGGCAGGTAATGGACACGCCGCTCGTGTTCTAGCTTATCGGGGCATTTCACCGCGATGGTCCCGATCAGCCCGACTGAGCTGCAAGGAGTGTATTTTTGTTACTTTAGATGCAGCGAACAACTTTGTACGCTGTGTCTAAAGGGTTAATAGCGCGCAGCACAATGATCGGTGCAGCACGCTATTAGCCCAGGGTCCCGGCTTTCATTAGTCGCCAGGACCGAACCGCTATGACGTGGGGTCACGGCGTGACTCCGCGTTATAGACCGGGACCAGGCACAGGGCATACAGGTATGCCCTGCATCCTAAAGATGTTAAACGCAGCGATCAAAATTGATCGCTGCGTTTAAAATTAAACAGAACCGTTCCTGGCAGCTCAGTCTCGAACAGCTGTATGAATGGGGGAGGGTCCCTACCTACCTCCATCTCCGTCCAATTGGCGCTCTGCTGCTCCATGCCGGAGATCCAGGCTGGAGTAACAGAGCGCTGGTAACACTGATCAATGCTATACTATGGCATAGCATTGAACAGGTTATGCAATTAGAAGATTGCATGTTATCTATGTTAATAATTTCTGGGGACAAAAAAAAAAGTGTAAAAAATAAGTTAAGAAATGTGATTTAACCACTTCCCTAATAAAAGTAGGAATCACCCCTCTTTCCCCATAAAAAATAAATAATGTTAAAGGGGTATTCCAGGCAAAACCTTTTTTTTTATATATCAACTGGCTCCGGAAAGTTAAACAGATTTTTAATTTACTTCTATTAAAAAATCTTAATCCTTCCAATAGTTATTAGCTTCTGAAGTTTTCTGTCTAAATGCTCAATGATGATGTCACGTCCTGGAAGCTGTGCATGATGGGAGAATATCCCCATAGGAACTGCACAGCTCCAGGGACGTGAGTCATCAGGTAGCAGTTAGACTGAAAACAACAACGCAACTTCAGAAGCTAATAACTATTGGAAGGATTAAGATTTTTTTAATAGAAGTAATTTACAAATCTGTTTAACTTTCCGGAGCCAGTTGATATATATAAAAAAAGTTTTGGGCTGGAATACCCCTTTAATTAAACCACACTGTCAATGGAGTATACGTAAAAAAATTCTAAAGTTGCGTATTTTTGGTCACTTTGTATACCCTAAAAAAATGTATAAAAAGTCCCATCAAAACCAAAAAATTGTAGTGAAATAAAACCTATATAAATTATGTATCCTTGCGACCATATGGACCTACAGAATAAAGATAAGGTGTCATTTTTACCGAGAAGTGCACTGCATAGAATCGGAAACCCCCAAAAATTACAAAATAGCATTTGTTTTTTGTTTTTTTTCAATTATACCCTACAAATATTTTTTTTAAATCTGCTTTCACCGTAGATTATACAAAATTGATGGCGCAAAAAATGCCCTCATATGGGTCTGTAGGTGGAAAATTTAAAGCGTTGTGATTTTTAGAAGGTGAGGAGGAAAAAACGAAAGTGCAAAAATTAAAAATGGTCCGGGGTTAAGCATGCTGAGAGTTGTAATTTTGCAATAGCTGAAAGCAACTGTTATAGACCCTCTAATTCCTGCTGCTGTCCTGCACCCTCCCATGTTCCCAGTACACCTTTCACAGCTCACAGGATCTCTCCCGTGTCCATGTTAGAACTTTCAGCATTTTCAAGTAGGGGTGCAGTCATCTCCGCTGTCAGTTCACATAGCATGATGTCACGTCACACATTCCATCGCCAGTACGCACATAACCAGGTAGACCCAGAGCTATGGGGGATTGGCTAGGCAATGGAAAAAGGGGACAGGGCAGGTATCGGAGGTGTCAGTCAGGTTTACTCATGCAAATGTCCGGTATCTGTGCAGAAACCATTCTCGGGACAACCCTACTGTATATCAACGGGATGTTTCAGCATATGCCGCTTTGTTAATATAAACAAACATGTGAAGAAAAAAAATAAATAAAAGAAACCACACACATAAGATACTGTATACTGTGGTGCCGAGCTGTTTAGGGAAGTTTGGTAAGCTGTGATTTTATATGCACAAAAGATATACCAATGTAAACAAGCCCAGTGGGTGTCAAGTGTTTACCAGCACATATGACAAACATAATTTTATAGTAAGTAGATTGTATCACTGAGCATTGAGCATATGAGCCTTCCTCAAATGTATATTTATGTTTAGGAATATCTCTCACCCATTGTGCTTTGTCTTTTATTTTAATATTTATTGTGCTAAACAGTGGAAGAGCTCTGTTAAATAAAATGTAATTCAAACATTTGGAAAAATATTTATCACTTAAGAGTTGCCAGTATCACAATTCCTCGCCAGTCCCCCGTGAGTGAATAGATTTATCTCATGGTTCTCCTGACACCAAATATTACATTGGGAAATTAGCAACGTATTGAGAATTCTTGGTGTTTATTTTCGCTTCACACAATAACATTCTGGAGATAATCATCTAATCTTGAATTAAAAAAAAATTCTCCAATTAAAAATTTTAGGCCAAATAATTTCCTTGATTGTAACTGAAGTGACCATGAATAAACACATGGAGTCCCATGGCACATTTTGCTAGCCAGAATGACTAAGGTTACTCCAGACAAAATAGGGCTTTCTGCTAATAGTTCATTGTGCAACGCTAACATGAAACTGATACATCTTATGGGAAATTGTATGATTTAAGTTGATACAGGGACAATCACAGTATCCACATAACAGAACACTTCTTTAAAAGAAAGGGAAAAAAAATGCTCGTCCTCATGAAGGGCAAGAACCCCCAAAACAGCGGTCTACAGTTGGGCGACTCTTCTTTTTTGAAGTGACTTTGGTTTGGCTAGTATAAGAGGTTTATTTTCGTAAGTAGCAGTAGAGCTACACTGCATATTTTTCCTCCATGGAGCATTGGCTTAAAGGGGTAGTCCGCCCCTAGACATCTTATCCCCTATCCAAAAGGACAGTGCGATCAGACATCTTATCCTATTTCCAGGCCAGCATCATGCGTTCTGAACATGGAAGCTTGGGGCATCCACCTTGGTGAAGTCATGCTACATTCATTTCTATAGGAGAGTGTGTGACGGCTATTACACAGCTGTCACACCCCCTTCCATAGACATGAATGGAGGGGGCATGGTGTGATGCCACGAACACAGAGGCCCCAAGCTTCCGTGTTCAGAATGCCGCGGCGTTGGCGTGGAGATCGCGGGGGTCCCAGTGGCCAGACCCCCCCTCACAATCAGAAATCTTAAGACCCGTCCTTTGGCTAGGGGATAAGATGCCTAGGGGCGGAGTACCCCTTTAAACATTAGTTACCTTACCATTGCTTTCTTCAGTCAGAGACCTCCCCCTCCCCTCCCAGCTGATTGTCACAGAAATTAAACTATCTTATGGTGAAAAGTTTTTGTAGGCAAACCTTTTTCTAATCAACCACAAACATGTAACTTTCCCCTTCATTAGGGGTGAAAGTCTTGGGTTAGGTTCACACTCCCCTTTGAAATTGCAGGCAGAAATTCCGCTTGCTAAAATGTATAGTGTAGTGAATGGGTTTCCGTTCACAAATTCACACTTCGGAATTTGTGAACGGAAAATCCGCTTGGAAATTTTCACCTAAAGAATGGCGTTGCAGAATACATTGCAGTTCATTGGCCGCACTTAGAATCTCCGGGCGGAAACTTTCTGCCCGGAGATTTCGCAGTGTGAACCCAGCCTTATAACTAAAAGCTGTTCAGTTCTGATGTGACATCAGGACAAACTAGCATTCTAGAACTGTCCTATTGAATACAAAATGTTAAAATTAATCTTCTATCACAGAAACATGTAGCACCTAAATATATAATAGTGCTGGGGACAAGTGGCAAAGTTAGCTTTAATAAGTGACAAGTAACCTACAGTTCAGCACATTTGTATTTTTAAGATCCATTAAAATGTGATACTTCAAATCTGTATAGGAGAAAAAATTTGCTTGTTACAGCTCACCGTGTGGTGTATGACTCCACAGACCCCGAAATGCAGGTGCACAGGATGAAACGCATAGCTCCTGTGAGGAACAATCTAAGACCGCAGAAAACCCAAACAAAATAATGCCAGCAGGGAAGGATAGCAAGCACTCAAAAGAACTGAAAAGATATATCAAATCCAACTTTATTTTAAAACTTCTACATACAGGGGGAGATTTTTTTAAAACCTGTGCAGAGGAAAAGTTATGGGGCCGCATTTTTCTTTTTTCAGGAGCACAATACGGATGTATGTAGTGTGTATGTATTTCTCTTTACAGGTTCCTGGAGTGGAAAGGCGATATCTCATTATCTACAGGGGTCTGATATAATGCTGTCCTGATATCATGCTGCAGACTTCCCCTTTCTTATATGAAAATATTTTTCCAATGGTTGGATTTTGTGCTGTATTTGCACAAATTTTGTATAAAATGTGAGCATAATATCAGCGTAAACATCCATATTATATCTATATATGGATAGTGTATGAGTTACCCCTGAGGACGCCGCGCAACCGTGGCAGAAATGCGTTGGGTACTTGTTTCTATATATGACATCTGCACTATAATGCCAGTGGATTTATCCATCTGGTCGCTCACCTCTGTGTAACCTCTATTTATACTTACCAGATAGACGTGTGAATGGACATATTTAAAGGGGTTGCCAAGTTAGCCCCCGAGTTGATCTACTTTGGTCCATGCACATGTCCTTCAGTTATCAGTAGGATTATCTGTCTGATATCTGTTATTTGTAATAGGAAAAGGTCAAATGTCGGCGTAACTGGGCCTACATTTATTGTTTGTAACCTAGATATGTTCAACACTGGAGGTGTTCTCACTAAAACTTTTAATTCAGTACGCATTAAAGGTTATGTTTTAGAAAGTCTCCCCCCACCTTAGTCACATTTTTGATTAGGTATTTTTTTCTTGGTATAATTTTGGGAGTTTATACACTATATTGTTTAGGTCTTCCTGCTGGAGCCTTATTAAACAGCAGTATCTCTTTACAGAGGAAAAGTTGGCCATATCAAGCAATCAGATAGCTTTCTTTTATTTTGCAGCGGCCTTGTTAAAAATATAAGAAGTGGTCTGATTGGTTGCAATGGGCAACTGGGCAACTTTTCCTCTGCACAGGTTTTGAAAATCTCCCCCAAAATGTCCAGGTGGTCCCATACACATTAGACAAACAAAATGCATTGTGGTTTTTTTTCCCCCTTTGGCTATGAATAAATACCATTCATGCAATCTCTATTTGGCACTGAAAGGGTGTATTTTTATGCTTCTGTTCAGATAGAGGGTATACAGTTTTTTTATCATTATCATGATAATGTCCACCATTAACCCCTCAGATGCCGTGATCAATACAGATCACGGCATCTGCGGCAGTGCGGTACTTTGATTGGATGATCGGATCGCCCGCAGAGCTGCCGCGGCGATCCGATCATCCAGCATGGCGGCCGTAGGTCCCCTCACCTGGCTCCGGCCATCTCTCTGGGTCTTCTGCTCTGGTCTGAGATCGAGCAGATCACAGCAGAAGATCACCAATAATACTGATAAGTGCTGTGAACTATGCATAGCAATGAACAGTATTAGCAATCAAACGATTGCTATAGATTGTTCCCTATGGGGACTATTAAAGTGTAAAAATGAAAGTAAAAAAATTAAATTTGGGTCTATTCACTTCAATGCCACACACAATGTTTAGTCTATCTTTTGTTCTCCTTTTCTAATCATGGATAACCTCTTTATGTCTAGTGTGAAAAAACTTGGGAATTTGAGTCAACTCAATGTACAGTTTTCCCTATCGTGTTCTTGAGACTTAGTGTCAGCCATTGTTGAGGAACTGGCAAGACATGCTAGAAAATTATTTAAAAGATCAGTTCACTTTTTGAAAATATGGGCTACACATAGGATATACCTATAAAGAATTGGTGTTAGACTGTTTTGTTTTCATGGGAGACATCAGGTTGACCTTGGTGTCTCCAGAGAAAGGCTGAGTGCAGACAGCAGGCGCAGAGTGGGCATGATGCTTGGAAGAGTGCCACAGTCCTTTGACTGTTTCCAGGCCCTATTCTTCCTATAAATCATATTGTAATGGTAGGTAAACACCTGTAAATTACATATGCAGCTCTGTCTCATCTAAATAAATTTGGTTTTCTAGATATTTATGCCTAAATATTGAATGTTCTTTATCATTTTATCTTTACATACTCAGGTGGTATTCACAATCTCTATTTGCTAGTTCTTTAAATGTTCTTTGGGATTTATATTTTTTAGAGCTTCGCAAGTGACATTAGTTCAATTTGGTCCCATCAGAGATTGACATTTTAAAACCCTTTGATAAAGGTAGGATAGATAAGGATTTGCATTGTATTTACTATATCAATAGAACTCAAAGTTAAAAAAGAATGAAATCCCTTATCTTGTAAGTCGCACATTGCTCTCTTTAGGTATAAGCAGTCTAAGACCTGAATGCAGTGTAAGGTAAATGACTACCCATCAAGGAGTAATCGCTTTTCTTGACACACATAGAATGTCTGGGCTTTATACTCCATATAAATATATAACAGAAACAGAGTGAAGTCAGAAAATAAAAGTGTAATGAATATATAATTATACATTGTTGTAAGCTGCTATATAATGGGCCTAGCTGCTTACATCATGCATGAACGGTAGATCTTGGCACTAAGGTTTCGTTGCCTGGGCGGCCAATTGGTCTCATCAACTGAGTTGTTCCCTGCCTAAAAAGTAAGGTTAAAAAAAAAGTATGACTGCTGTCTTAATCCAACTAGAGCATCGCATCTTAATCAAAGGGGTACACCGCCCCTAGACATCTTATCCCCTATCCAAAAAATAGGGGATAAGATGTCTGATCGTGCGCTGGGGACTCCCATGATCTCTCCTGTTGCACCCCCATACGTCAGCAGCCTGGAGCTATTTTTGCTCTGTGGCTGATGACTGGTGATAGGTGATAATATGTCTAGGGGTGGAGTACCCCTTAAACCAATAGATAACAAAGAATTATTGAATCCAACAAGAGAACTTTAAAATGGTCACTAACCTTTTAACAAACTTTGAATAGTGAAATCTACAAATGTTGTATTATACCTTAGATGGAAAACATGCTTCTTTTTCCTCAGGCCCCTTTCCCCCTCTCCCAATTTCATGAGCTCACTCATTAACTCACTCTAAATAACTGCTAGAAATCAATCTCCAACACAATCCGCTCGCTAAAGGATCAGACTTCATGCTGCCCATAAAAACCTTTGGGGAGGGAAGCTGGTAGATGGAGTTAGCTACAGAGTGAGGCAGAAGCAAAAAGTGACACAGAGAGACTGCTGAAAGTGTTATGTCTTATTTCAGTTCTTGACTCACAGCTTACACTACTAAGTACTGCTCTATAATATTTTTCATGCTGCTGTTTCTGTATGTAGTATAGAAATAAAGGGGAACAAGATATCCTCTTCTGTGTGTATTTGATACATCTAAGCAGTATGTCTCCATCCACTAGCTTTAAGGCAAGTATAAGTTAAAAATATAAAAGGGGAAAACTGGTGAAAAATACCATATACAAATTATACAATGGCTAAAAATAGATGTACTGCTCATGTACACACCAGGGCTGTGGAGTCTGAGTCGAGGGTCGGAGTCGGACGAAATTTTGGGTATCTGGAGTCGGAGTCGGCAAACAATGCACCGACTCCGACTCCTACTAAATTTAGATTGGAATAACATTTTTTTTAAAAAAGCAAGTTTAAATGTCCCAATTCACAAAAAGTTATAATTAATGAATTCTCTACTATAAGAATAAAGATCAATGCATACAGTGCCTCGTGTAACCGCAAAATGAACACGTTAAGTGACTGTGAATAAGCATGCTTTTCATGTGCTTTACTATTTGGCACACAACGCACAATTAGGAGCGGCAATACTTATACTTTCCATAGTGTTGTGTCCGGCCCCTGTATCGCCCGTCATTATGCACAGAGCGAACTCTATCCTTTGGAAAGGGGATAAGATGTCAGATAGCCGGGGTTCCGCTCCTTTGGATAGGGGATAAGATGTCTAGGGGCGGAGTACCCCTTTAAACTTGACTATGGGATTCTACTAGGGAAATCATGTTTTATAATAAATGCCCCTTCCTGGATCCTCCCACTGCCCAATCTTCAGCAGCAGATCAGCACACAAACTGTTCAATACAGTAGACTGTTGGCTTCCCAGCCAGTAGTCCTGTGGTAATGACATATATGTTGCGTTTCTTTCCTTCAAGGAATGTATAAAATACATTCACATATTAATACAGAGGATTCGGGGAGTCGGTAGATAAATCTTCCGACTCAAACTCCGACTCCGGAGTTTTCTGTGCTTCCAACTCCGACAAACATGATTGTTGAAGGGTTAGTGACCGTTTATATATAGCACTATGCTTAAAACAAAATGTAGTCCAAGCTGTGTCCTCTAAAATAAGCATGCAGCATTCATATGCACATTAACAATTGTTAGTACAGATTCTCTGAACACTGCGTTCAGTTGGTTATAATGGAAAAATTGCTTATAGTGCGTTTCTATTGGGAAATACCCAAGTTGTTATCCCCCCTATTGCTGTTTTGTTAGTTAAATGGGTGCATTTGGTGTAGTCAGACATCCCACCCATACTGTCAAGAGCCCAGAATAAATGATACCAGTGAATACAATTTTAGTTGAGCAGATGGTGGTCACATAAGGAGCAGGAAAAATGTCAGGAGGAAATTTGGGTAAAGGTGAAACTCACAAGAAAGAAGAAACTTATCTGTAGTGAAAGACTATGCATTTCTTTCCCTTTGATCGTAACGTTTCATTTAGTGGCAGAGGATTTAAGAATTCATGTATGAAAGTGGGTTAAAGATCTTAATTAGGAAAAGATGAATGTTATACAGTTTATTTAAATGAGAAATGTCGGCTCCTCTACTTTTTCTTGATGATCCCATTAAAGGTTTAAAGGTGATGCAGGGATTTTCAATATTCTTATTAGGATTTGGCTTCCTTTAATTTTGTTTCATCTTTGAAAAAATATCAGAAGCTTTTAATCTTTGCAGCTTCATAATATTTTAGGGTACAGCAAATGTCACAACTTGTAAGAGCTATAGTGACAGATAAAAATCGGCAACTCCTAAGATTTAGCATGAAAAAAGTACCAACCTCCAGAAGTGAAATTGTGGTGTTGACCCAGTGTTCTTTTATATCTCTAGAATTTGTAATAAAGTACTATCACTCTTCTTAATTAGACGACTGAATCCTTAGGGTTAGAAATATATCTTCTTAGTGATACAAATATCACAGAGATGGGTATTCCGAGAAAAAATAAGGTTTTTTTGTTGTTTTTTTTTTTTTAAATCTTTTTAAAATATGCTCAGATTGGCTGCTAATAGAAAACAATCCTGTACCTACCTTCTTTGCTACCAAGTAGCTGCCAATATCAACTCCTAGTGATAGTGGTTTATACGTCACATTGCCACTCAGCCAGACATTGCCTGCAGCATTGCCCAACAATGTCTCAACAAGTGGCTATGCAGCAGTGTGACATGTTGACCCAAGCACTAGGAAGGGGAGGCTACAAGTAGCGAGAAAGGTAAGTACAGTTTTGGGCATTTTTTTAATAAAATGAAAATTTCATTTAATTTTACTTCATTTGAGGAAATAATGTAGCATTTACAAGTTTTTGTGGTTGTAGTTAGTAACCAGGGGAAGTCTGTGTAAATTTACAAAGCAGATTACAGCTATTTTTTATTGAGGTAAATGAATGTGGTCACATTCTTTTTGATAAGACAAGGTAGACGGTCATGTCCATCCCACAAAAGGATCTAAACTTTGATAAGAAATTCTGCACTCTAATACAGCATACACTTACGATAAAGGAGCAAATATATACATACTTGGTATATGAACAAAAAAAAATGTTTGGCTTGCATAAGCTAGAAGTAGGAGCATGTGACATAATCATTGAAATCCAATTTCATAAACAATAGAAGATTTAATGGAGATTGTGGGTGTATATCCTAAAATGGTTATTAAATGTTTTAATTTTGCATAAATGAATTGTATATGTCAATATATAAAACTTTGTAATAAATCTTGTTAGGGGAAATTGACATGTTTGTCATCTTTCAGCGATATGTTGAGAAACCATTAGTAGTCCCATAAGTTCAGTACAGTAGATATCTAAGAGGACTCATATGAATCGGAGGACAGGCAATATTACATTTCTCCCCCAGGTCAAGAGACGTGCATAAGGGGACATGTGGTGGATCTTCTAAACAAAGATTCAAGAGACTTATCAGTAAATGTAAAAAATTAAAAACAACCCCCCCACCCCCGAAAAAAATAAATAAAAAAATTGTCGTCTGGATGAACATAACCAAACTTTATCAAACAGCATATAGATCTGCCATCTACTTTCATGCATTTTCTTTCTGCTCTGAATTGTCAAAATGAGGCTCAGTAGTGTGTATGGCCTCCACATGCCCGTATGACCTCCCTACAATGCCTGGGCATGCTCCTGATGAGGTGGCATCTGCCAACTCCTGGACAGTCTCTGGTGCAACGTGGCTTTGATGGATGGAGCGAGATATGATGTCCAAGATGTGCTCAATCGGATTCAGGTGTGGGCAACGGGCGGGCCAGTCCATAGCATCAATGCCTTCCTCTTGCAGGAACTGCTGCCACACTCCAGCCACATTAGGTCTCACATTGTCTTGCATTAGGAGGAACCCAGGGCCAACCGCTCCAGCATATGGTCTCACAAAGGGTCTGAGGATCTCATCTCGGTACATAAAGGCAGTCAGTTTACCTCTGGCAAGCACATGGAGGGCTGTGCGAACCCCCCCCCCCCCCCCCCCCCAAAGAAATGCTACCCCACACAATTACTGATCCACTGCCAAACCGGTTATGCTGGAGGATATCTCCAGACTCTGTCACGTCTGTCAAATGTGCTCAGTGTGAACCTGCTTTTATCTGTGAAGAGCACAGGGCGCCACTGGCAAATCTGCTAATCTTGGTGTTCTCTGGCAAATGCCAAACATCCTGCACGGTGTTCGGCTGTAAGCACAAGCCCTAACTGTTGACGTTGGGCCCTCATACAATCCTCATGTAGTCTGTTTCTGACTGTTTGAGTGGATACATGCACATTTGTGGCCTGCTGGAGGTCATTTTGCAGGGCTCTGGCAGTGCTCCTCCTGCTCCTTGCACAAAGGTGGAGATAGCGGTCCTGTTGCTGGGGTGTTGCCCTACTACGGCCTCCTCCATGTCTCCTGATGTACTGGCCTGTCTCCTGGTAGCTCCTCCATGCTCTGGACACTACGCCGACAGACGAAGCAAACCTTTTTGCCACAGCTCGCATTGATGTGCCATCCTAGATGAGCTGCACTACCTGAGCCACTTGTGTGGGTTGTGAACTCCGTCTCATGCTACCACTAGAGTGAAAGCACCGCCAGCATTCAAAAGTGACCAAAACATCAGCCAGGAAGCATAGGAACTGATAATTGGTCTGTGGTCACCACCTGCAAAGCCACTCCTTTATTGGGGGTGTCTTGCTAATTGCCTTTAATTTCCACCTGTTGTCTGTACCATTTGCATTTCCATTGTCAATCAGTGATGCTTCCTGAGTGGACAATGTGATTTCACAGAAGTGTGATTTACTTGGGGTTACATTGTGTTGTTAAAGTGTTCCCTTTATTTTTTTGAGCAGTGTATGTACAGCCAAATGTATACCACTACAACTTTATGGACAAAGATCAAGTCCATCCCCTGACAATTAACATATCTGCCCTGCAGAGCAAACACAAGAAGGATTCCTTTCTTTCCCCTAAACCATCTCCGGCATCTTCTATGCCAAGTTGTTAAACCCCTTTGATTTTTCTCTCTACACCCTTTCCCTCAGCTGTATTATCACATCATCTGGCATAGAACGCATATATATTGTGAACTCCCAGTTCTTATGTCAGAAGTTCAACTGAAACCTGGGTGTGCTCGTTCTTAGATGCCATCATTCCAAAGAAGAAAAAGCGGCAACTCCTTACTTGATTATGTAGCATGGAAGAAAATGGATAATCATTTTCTCTCTTATGCTGAGTGTGAATACTTTACACTTTAAAAAGAAATTTTTTGCCAAATGGACACAAATAACATTATATTCTTTGAGGTAGATGGATTCCCCTCCACCCTGTATTCTATTTGAAATACTAAATGTTACTGAATTAATGTGGGATTCGAGGGGACTGAAATGGTTTCTCAACATTTACAGAACTGCTGCAGGCGTGGCAGGGTAACAAATATATTTCTGAAGAATGAAGAACACGTCCCTTTCCCCTAATAAGATGTATTACAAATTTGTATCTATTAACTTATACAATGAATTTATGCAAAATTAAAACATCCAATAACCATTCTAAGCTACCGTATATACTCGAGTATAAGCCGAGTTTTTCAGCACGATTTTTCGTGCTAGAAACGCCCCCCTCGGCTTATACTCGAGTGAACTCTCCACCTATCAATCCCTTCTCAGTGGTCTTCAACCTGCAGACCTCCAGATGTTGCAAAACTACAACTCCCAGCATTCCCGGACAGCCATCGGCTTTCCAGGCATGCTGGGTGTTGTAGTTTTGATACCTCTGGAGGTCTGCAGGTTGAAGACCACTGCGGCCTTCGTCATCATTCAGCCCCCCTTTTGTTTTGTACTCGCCTCCCCTCGGCGGGAAGTTAGGGTGAGCTGGTCCGGGCCATCTATGCTGCAGGGACCGTCCGGTGGGGATGGTTAGTCGTTGCGGGCTGTCCATTTTAACCGGGAGGCCATCTTCTCCGGGCCCGGCCCCGGGCTAGTGAAATTTCCTTGACGACGACACACAGGGACGTTGCGCATGAACGTCCCTGTGCGTCGATGTCAGGGCAACGTCACGAAGCGCGGAAAAGAGCGCCCGAAGCGCGGAGAAGAGGGCCCCCCAGTGAAAATGGACAGCCCGCAACGACTAACCATCCCCACCGGACGGTCCCTGCAGCATAGATGGCCCGGACCAGCTCACCCTAACTTCCTGCCAAGGGGAGGTGAGTACAAAACAAAAGGGGGGGGGCTGGATGATGACTGAGGCCGCAGTGGTCTTCAACCTGCGGACCTCCAGAGGTTTCAAAACTACAACTCCCAGTATGCCCGGACAGCCGATGGCTGGAGGTCCGCAGGTTGAAGACCACTGATGAAGGGATTGACAGGCGGTGATGATGAAGGGGGGGGGATGATGACGGGGGTCTGGATGATTTCCCACCCTAGGCTTATAGTCGAGTCAATAACTTTTTTTTTTTTTTTTTTTTTTTTTTTTTTTTTTTTCCTCGGCTTATATTCGGGTCGGCTTATACTCGAGTATATACAGTATATGTCCTCAATCTCCATCATTCTATTATTGTTTACGATTCTGAATTTCAATGATTCTTTGTCACATGCTCCTTTTACAAGATTATGCAAGCCAAACTATTTATTTATTTTAATTCTCCTTTGCCGATGCTGTTGTCAAGTCTTGCAGTCCCTGCTGGATTGTCTTCGCACGATGATGTTTCGTGCCTGCCGGAACTGCCGATGACAGCAATTGGGTGAGCAGGAACAAAATGTCATCAAAAGGGGTATGAAAAGAAATGCAGTGGGACTGGAAGATTTGAAAGCAGCAGGGAAGCAGGGGTGGGCAGTATAGAATCTTTGATATTTTCACTGTTTAGGCAGTTGGATTGTATAACGCCACAGCAGCCAAATTGGAAAGTTTAGTTTGTGTTTTAAAATAAATATTATTTTTATTAAGGGTTCGAGCAGACACTGAAGAGGGTATAGAGTATAGGGCTTAGTTATTTGGCCCAGGCACTGGTTGAATGAGAGAGCATAATGTGGAGATCAGGAGGAACTTGTACACTGTCAGAATGGCAGTGGGGATAAAATTGGTGGAGTGAGTAACCCCTCACTCCCCTCCTTTTTTTTTGTCAAGCCAGTCTGAAACCGCTAAAAAAAAGAAATTACAGCCATGTCGTAAATGTTGCCACCCCTGAAATTTTTCAAGAAAATTAAGTATTTCTCACAGAAAAGGATTGCAGTAACACGTTTTGCTATACACATGTTTATTCCCTTTGTGTATATTGGAACTAAATAAAAAAAAAAAAGGGAGGAAGAAAAGCAAATTGGACATAATGTCACACCAAACTCCAAAAATGGGCTGGACAAAATTATTGGCACCCTTTCAAAATTGTGGAAAAATAAGAAATAAGATTGTTTCAAGCCTATAAACTCACCTGGGGCAAGTAACAGGTGTGGTAAATATAAAAATCACACCTGAAAGCAGATAAAAGGTAGAGAAGTTCACTTAGTCTTTGCATTGTGTGTCCGTGTGTGCCACACTAAACATGGACAACAGAGCGAGGAGAAGAGAACTGTCTGAGTACTTGAGAACCAAAATTGTGGAAAAATATTGATGAAAGGTGTCAACACAGGATAGTCCAGATGGTAGATAAGCAGCCCCAAACAAGTTCCAAAGATATCCCAGCTGTCCTGCAGGCTCAGGGAGCATCAGTGTCAGCCCGAACTATCCGTTCACATTTAAATTAAATGCTATGGCTGGAGACCAAGGAGGACCCCACTGCTGACACAGAGACCTAAAAAAGAAAGACTACATTTTGCCAAAATGAACTTGAGTAAGCCGAAATCCTTCTGGGAAAAGGTCTTGTGGGCAGATGAGACCAAGATATAAATGTTAGGTAAAGCACATCATTCTACTGTTTACTGAAGACTGAATGAGGCCTACAAAGAAAAGAACACAGTACCTAAAGTGAAATATCGTGGATGTTCAATGATGTTTGAAATCTGAGGATTACCAACGGATTTTGGGTCGCACTGTACAGCCCAGTGTCAGAAAGCTGGATTTGCATCCAAGATTTTGGGTCTTCCAGCAGGACAATGACCCCAAATGTACGTCAAAAAGCACCCAGAAATGGAAGGCAACAAAGCACTGGAGAGTTCTGAAGCATTGAGTCCAGATCTAAATCCTATTGAACACCTGTGGAGAGATCTTAAAATTGCTGTTGGGAGACCTGGGCCAGTTTTAAAAGGAAGAGTGGTCCAACATTCCGGCTGAGAGGTGTAAAAAGCCTATTGATGGTTATAGGAAGCGACTGATTTCAGTTATTTTTTCCAAAGGGTGTGCAACCAAATATTAACCCCTTAAGGACCAAGGGTGTACCTGTACGCCCTGAGTCCGATCCCGTCATTGCGGGTCGGGCCCAGCCTCTAACAATGGCTGGGTCCCGTGATTAATAGCGCGCGGCACTGATCGCGGTGCTGCACGCTATTAACCCTTTAGATGTGGTGTTCAAAGTTGCTCGCTGTGCCTAAAGTGAAACTAAACTACCACCCGGTTAGCTCAGCAGGCTGTTTGGGATAGCCGCAGTGAAATCGTGGCATCCTGAACATCTGTGAGACAGCAGGATGGTCCCTTACCTTGCCTCCTGGTGTCCGATCACCGAATGACTGCTCAGTCCCTGAGAACCAGGCATGAGCAGTCAAGCGGCAGAATCATCGATCAATGGTTTTCTATTAGAAACCATTAATCAATGTAAAAGATAGATCAGTGTGTGCAGTATTATAGCCCCCTATGGGAGCTAGAACACTCCCCAAAAAAAAGTGGAAAAAGAAGTTAATAAAGATCATTTAACTCCTTCCCTAATAAAAGTTTGAATCACCCCCCTTTTCCCATAAAAAATGTCAATAAAAATAAACATATGTGGTATCGCCGCGTGCGGCAATGTCCAAATTAAAAAAAAAAATATCATGAATTAAGCCGCACGGTCAATGGTGTATGCGTTAAAAAATTCCAAAGTCCAAAATATGTAGTCCAAAATGTGTATTTTTGGTCACTTTTTATATTATGAAAAAATGAATAAAAAGGGATCAAAAAGTCCTATCAGTGCAAAAATTCTACCGGTAAAAACTTCAGATAACGGCGCAAAAAATGAGCCCTTATATGCGGAAAAAAAAAAGTTAAAGGTGTCAGAAGATGGCGATTTTAAACGTATACATTTTCCTGCATGTAGTTATGATTTTTTCCAGAAGTACGACAAAATCAAACCTATATAAGTAGGGTATCATTTTAATTGTATGGACCTACAGAATAAAGAGGTGTAATTTTTACCGAAAAATGTTTTGCGTAGAAATGGAAGCCCCCAAAATTTACAAAATGGTGTTTTTTCTTCAATTTTGTCACACAATGATGTTTCTTTTCCCTTTTGTCGTAGATATTTGGGAAAAATTACTGATGTCATTACAAAATAGAATTGGTGGCGCAAAAAAATAAGCCATAATATGGATTTTAGGTGCAAAATTAAAAGTTATGATGTTTTAAAGGTAAGAAGGAAAAAATGAAAGTGCAAAAACGGAAAAACCCCTGGTCCTTAAGGGGTTCGGTTAAAGGTGCCAATAATTTTGTCCAGCCCATTTTTGGAGTTGGTGAGACATTATGTCCAATTTGCTTTTTTCCTCTCTTTTTTGGTTTAGTTCCAATACACACAAAGGGAATAAACATGTGTATAGGAAAACGTGTTACTGCAATCCGTTTCGGTGAAAAATACTTCATTTTCTTAAAAAATTTCAGGGGTGCCAACATTTACGGCCATGACTGTATATCCCTAGGCAAAAGCCAATGAATGCCTATGTTCCTATATTTTTTTTTTTTGTAACATTAATAACAATGGGTTATTCACTAGTGTGTAATGATGGACATGCTGTGCCTTTAGAGAATGAAATCTGTCACCTAAGACTTTGGACAGTAACATGTAAATCCATGACTACCTTCTAATGAGTTTATTAGTGCATAAAGTCTTATGGAATTACGGTATTTGTATTGACATAAAATGAACACACTTCAGGATATTGGCCCACCGTTGTCATTGGATTTATTAAGCACCTCATGCATCTTCATTTGAAATGCTTCTAGAAGGAACTTACTGCTGCCAGAACGTTGTTTTTTTTTCTGCTGAAAATACTGAAACTGTGTGAGAGAACATGCGGAGCCGGCTCTAGCTGTGATTATTTTAACAGTTTCACTGATTTTCAGCTACAGCAAATTACAATGTTCCCGACCAAAATTACTCTGCCTCCCTTTCCTTTCTTCTCCCTACTCTAGCCTGCTGCTGCCCTATCTGACAGGTACCCTGCATGACAGACAGAAGCAGCCACAGTCATCAACACATAGGCAGCTTTACTTTGAGTTGTATTAGGCCGTTGTGAATGAAAAGGGTTTGATTCATGATGGGTTTGCATTGGTCCCAAATCTTCCAAGAGAGAAACTGTCTAGTTTTCCAATTTCTGCCTGGAAGTGTATTATCCGTCACACAGGAACATTTAATATAGTACCCTGTGATCTGTGATTCTGTTTTTCTGTACAAAAATAGTTCCAATAACAAATTGCCTAGTCATTCAACATGAGATTATCTGTTTTATTGCATTTGTGTGCAGTTATATTCACCATTTTTTAGACAACTGTGTTTTCTTGTCAAATTAAAGGGACAAAAACATTTCTGGTCAATATTCTATGATGTTAAAGGGGTACTCCGGCGCTTAGACATCTTATCCCCTATCCAAAGGATAGGGTATAAGATGCCTGATCGCGGGGGTCCCGCCGCTGGGGACCCCTGTGATCTTACACGCCGCACCCCGTTAAAATCAGTCCCTGGAGCATGTTCACTCCGGTTCTGATTACTGTCGGTCACGGGGCCGGAGCATTGTGACGTCACAGCTGTCACGCCCCCTCCCATAGACTTGCATTGAGGGGGCGGGGCGTGACATGATACGAGGGTGGAGTCGTGACGTCTCGATCCTCCGTGGTCGGGAGCCAGAACCTCCAGCGCTGCCGGAAGCAGATACAGGTGGGTGCTGCGTGCTATATTGCGGGAGTCCCCAGCGGCGGGACCCCCGCGATCAGACATCTTATCTAGGGGTGGAATACCCCTTTTAAGACACCTTTAAAGGAGTACTTCAGTGTAGGAAAGTTTATCACCTATCCAAATGATAGGGGATAAGTTTCTGATCGCAGAGATCTGACCGACGGGACCCCCCCGTATTCGCTTTACTCGTATAAAATAGTTTTCACCTGTTTTAGCACTGCACACAATACTGCCTCTCGAATAGATATGGGATTGTGTAGTCCTCTTTGAACATGGTAAAAAGTCATATACTTTATAAGTCTGGGCATAAATTCCGTCCTTCCTTTTTTAAATGTAATCCTCACTTGTTGTCTCTGATAGGATATTTATCAGGAAAAGGAAAAAAATATTAAATCATTTTTGGAAATCGACAAGGGCTTGGGGATTGGGTGGGATGCCCTGAAAGCTTTTCTTCATGGGCTCCTATTTAAGGAAGTTGTACTTTTTAAGAACAGATTGAAGAGAGCATGGATGAAGTTTCCCAGTGTGCCTCATCTCAAAATTTACAGAAATTCATGAGTTTTCAAAATGAATACAATGAATTTTTATTAGCAAAGGCACAAAATCAAATCTTTTTTCAAGGGTGTAAAACTTTTCTGAAGGGGGGAGTTCAAACCAGTTACTTGCTAACTCAGTAAAAGATCAACAAACTTATAATACTAAATTATTAGGAGATGCGAATGGTGGACTATTGGACAAAGCAGAGGACATCCAAGAAGCATTTCTTTCTTTTTTTCTCTAACCTATATAGATCTGAGACTAAGGGGGAGAGGACGAGATGGACAATTTTACTGGGTTGCTGGAACTACCCCTGCTAAAACAGGACTCTCGATTTGTTATTGAACAATCTCTTAAGTCCTTTTCAGGAAATTCTTCACCAGGCAGTGATGGTCCTTTTGGAATATACAGGAGACATGTCCTTCTCCCTATCCTTACAGAGGTTCTAAATGAATCCTGTCAGAAGGGGCGTCCTGCTGCCTTCCATGCGAGAAGCAGTTATAATTGTTATTCCCCCAAAAAATAAGGACCCATTAGATAGAGAATCTTACCGGCCCATATCACTTCTAAATACAGATGTACAATTATTTTCGAAAGCTTTGTCTATTCGTTTTAAAACTTTTCTTATGAAAATTATCCACCTGGATCAATGCGTATTCATTCCCGGTAAAACAGTATTTGAGAATATTCATAGGACCTTTTTCAGCAATCCAATTGGGTAGTGGGGGTTCCTATGGAACGCGTTGGCTAAATTTGGTATGGGGCCTGTTTTTTTTTGGGAATGGTTCAGACCCTATATGCAGAACCAAGTGCGAGAGTGGGGGTTAATGGTGGCTTAACCAGTTCATTTGCTTGTCAGGGATGTCCCTTATCAACAATTATTTTTTTTTTTTATTGAACCTTTGGCGGCATACTTAAGGAGAAATGTGGTCCTAAGGTGCTGTCTACTAATATCCTGATGTATGCGGATGACATATTATTTGTTAATAACCCTAAAAAAAGAAATTGTTATTCTGGGAATCGAGAAATTTAGTGACCTCTCAGGACTGAAAATGTATTGGTCTAAATCTTGTCTTCTCCCTATAGGTGAGAGCTCTGTCCCAAAAATATATGAGAATTACATTTTCTTCAGAAAGGAGAATATTTTGATTATTTAGGTATAAACATTTCTTCCCAAAGCAAAGACTATATTAGGTTGAATTTGGCTCCTGCAATTCTTGGTATAGAAAAATGTAGTGCTACTTGGTTAAAACTCCCTCTGTCTATGGCAGAGCGCATCTCCCTTATTAAAATGACTGTCCTCCCAGTTATTGAATATTTTATATCTCCTGCCCCCATTCACATGGTTCAAATGGTTAGATAGAATTTTGATTTGGGGAAGTAAACATGTCAGAAATTTTTTTGCCTCTCTTAACTATTCCTAAAAAGGATGGGGGTCTTGCAATCCCCAACTTCAGGAACTAATTTGGTACTAATTCTACAAATTTATTAGAATGACTAGAAAGATGGGGTATCTTTTCGCGTTTAAATGAATAAATTTGGTAAGGGGGGGTAATTAATTGTTGTTGAATTGTTTTTTATTTGTATATTTTGCTGATATTTATTTTTATTTCTTTTACCTTTTTGTATTGAAGATGAAAATAATAAAAATTAATATAAAAAAAGGGGTAATGTAGCCCCTAAAAGCTGCATGTACTAAAGTGATCAATAGGACAATAAGTTCTGCTACAGGTTAGACCCCTGTCTACATTGGATTGATCTGTAATGAATTTGTAATTGATTCTTTTTTAAAAAATACATTTTATTTTATTTGATGAAATGTACAAGCGATGTACAACAAATAGCTTTACATAATAAAGTAAACAAGAAATCAACATAACAATTAATAACAGGTGGTTTGGCTTAAAAAGAATCTGACACCCTGTTTATCCACACTAAACCAAATATACTGAGTTATTGTGCGAGCAAACAGCTTTACAAAGAGGGGTTACTTGCTTTAATCCATTCAGTAAGCTACATTGTGCAGCTCTGCGCATTGGAGGTGGGCAGCACCCCTGCCTCCTCCATATTCTCCATTCGTCAGAAAGCTGGCTTCCTGCCTCCATTGTACAGAGCTGCGCACTGCAGCAGGAAGATTACAGTGCCAGAACTCTGCATATACTGAACAGCGCTAAGTAAGTGACCCCTCTTTGTAAAGCTGTTCACCTGCAATATAATCCAGTATATTGGATTTGGTGCTGGTGAACAAGGTGTCAGTGTTTATTTATAATAAAGGAGGAGCATAGCAGTCAACAATATGTGAACTGGTCAGCATTTCAGAGATGAGAGAAGGACACTGTATTATTTGTCATATTGTGTACAAATGCACCTTTAAGTGACCCTATAGCTTTCATTCTGTACAGGCAGTGCCCAGGATGCCTTATAGTGAAGTCTTTAATGTTCAGTAGTAATTTGTAGTTGTACTAAGGTATGGCATTATAAAGCAATCGGCTGACCTACTGGTCTATCTGAGATGGTTGACTCCATGGTAACCATCTCAGATGGTTGACTCCATGGTAAGTAACTAATCAGATTAACAATAGGTTTCTTAAAAAAAGATTAGAGATATTTTTATTCACAAGAACTTAATGTAGGAGTTGAGGGAAAGTCTGAATAGTTAAAGCATCTAGAACGGCAATTATTCACATGATGCAGGTTGCTCGCTGTTTATAATTAGCCAAGACTGTTGTATCATTACCGCAACCAATACTGATGTACTCTTTATACATTTTAATGTTTTTCTAACACTACATTATGAATTATTTCACTTGCAGTATCTTTTTTAATGATATTTGTTAACTTTTCATGATGTTTTTCCTCTTCTGTGATCTTCTAGCTGTGGTTTACAGGCAGGGCCATTTGAAGGAATTTGGGGTCCCCAAGCAAAATAGACATGGAGGCAGCGCTCCACCCCATCCCCACCTTACCTATACAGGACCATATAGAGGTATATACCCCCAGTAGGCAGGTAGTATCCCCAGATTAGACGCCCCCCAGTAGACAGGTAGTACCCCCAGATTAACCAACTCCCCCCAGGAGGCAGGTAGTACCCCCGGATTAATCCCCTCCCCCCAGTAGGCAAGTAGTACCCCCAGATTAACTCCCTCCCCCCCAGTAGGCATGTTATGTAGTATCCCCAGATTAATCTACTCCCCCCCAGTAGGCAAGTTGTACCCCCAGTAGGCAGGTAGTACCCCCAGATTAACCCCCTTCCCCCCAGTAGGCAGGTAGTACCCCCAGTACCCCAGGAAGCGGTTAATCTGGGGGTACTACCTGCCTACTAGGGGGGTAATCTGGGGGTACTACCTGCCTACTGGGGGATTAATCTGGAGGTACTACCTTCCTACTGGGGGGAGGGGGTTAATCTGGGGGTACTACCGTGCTACTCGGGGGGAGGGGGTTAATCTGGGGGCCCCAGATTAACCTCCTCCCCCCAGTAGGCAGGTAGTACCCCCATATTAACCCCCACCCCCCAGTAGGAAGGTAGTACTCCCAGATTAACCCCCTCCCCCCAGTAGGAAGGTAGTACCCCTAGATTAGCCCCCCCCCCCCCCCCCCCCCGGCTGGTACCTCTGCTGCTGCAGTTGCCTGGAATTCAGGGCAGAACCTTCCCCAGTCCCCAGATAAGGGCTTGCACAGCTACACATAATGTCCGGTAATGATGTTCGAACACATCATGCTCTCAGAATACCCAGTGCCGGCTCTTGAATTCTGGGAGCGTGACGTGAGCGAACATCAATACGAGGCCAATGCGCGTAGCTGTACGGAACTTAACTGGGGGCGGGGACATCCTGAGTTCCCGGCAACTACAGGTGAGCCGGACACAAAAATCGGCCGACAGGACAAGCTGCTGAACCTGGATAGGGGCAGGAGGACGGCCTGGCACAACAAGCACCTGCTCGGGGCCCCAAACAATTGCTTGGTTTGCCTCTCCTGTAGTGACGGGCCTGTTTACAGGTACAAATATAAAATGTTATTCATATTGGCTTTTCTACCCCCTACATCATAGCACTGTGCATATATATCCTATGTAGTTAAAGTGCTGGTCAGTATTTGAAAGACAATTCCAAGGACACTTATTGCGTATACTTTCTTGTGACTAACATTTAGGTGGGACAGTGTTATTTAATAAGCAGATCTGCCATGGAAGAACAGCTTTATTTTATATTGCATAATGTGCTTCATTTTCTCAGGAGCCTCAATTGTGCAGAAGTATTTCATAGTTCTGTCGTTGGGAGTCAGTCTTTTATGCATATCTGATTTCAAAAAGTCAAATGCTTTTCTTTCTTTTAGAATTATGAAACGTTGTTGGTGCTCATACTCCACAGGACATCTCGCTTTTGTATAAAATTAAGTTGTTCTCTATTCTATTCTCTCATTAAAATGCTGTAATTGAGAATCCTTTAGTAATCTAAAGTCCTACTTCCTCTCTAAGTATAGGCTGATATTTCTTCCTTCATAATTTTTTTTTTTTTTTTTACCTTGCATACAAGTGACCCAAAAATGTATCTGTGTATTTCTTTCTGTTTGTCTTTTAAAGATTAAACATTTCATTTGTAGAATGAGGGGTGACAAACTCTGTCCATCTTCTCTTTTAGGGCCTATGGACATAATAAAGGATGTTATAGCAAACATGTTAATAATACTAATCTTTATTAGAGCATATATCGCAATGCTTTACGTTTCAAAAGGTAGTTGTGTAGACAAAACCAAAGGGTGAAGTAATAACTATTTTATGGAGTCTTTTAGCAGATGCTGGAAAGTCAGGCAGCTAAAATCCTGACAGATTTTCTCACCACTGAAAACAAAGTTTTATTCTGAAGCGCTGGGGCGTTTCAGAAAAGAATCTTCGTTTAACACCATGCTGTATTTTACTGAAAGTGTTGAAGAGGGGGCTTAGTTCCTGGCTTAGTTCCCACCCAGCTTAGCTTGTTTGACAGCCTCTCTTTTTACACAAAGCCAGAATTGACTTGTCAATGAAGGTGGGTGGGGAGGAAGCTGGAATAACCGCCTCCCTGACACCTCCTTCGTGCCGTGGCTCAGTGTAAAACTAAGTCGTTTTTTAAACTTGCAGCGCTGCAGCGCTTCCATCAAGCTAAATTTTTATCCCTATAATGCCAAGGGAGAAAAATTCCTTATCAAATATGGAAATCAGAATAAATCCCTGGATCAGCATTCTGTGCTATAAATCTAGTATCCATAACCTGTAATTTTATTATTCTCCAGAAATGCATACAGGCTCCTTTTTGAACTCTTTTGAGTTCACCATCACCACTTTCTCTGGCAGAGCGTTCCAATGTCTTAAAGGGGTACTCCACCCCTAGACATCTTATCCCCTATCCAAAGGATAGGGGATAAGATGTCTGATCGTGGGGGTCCCGCCGCTGGGGACCCCCACAATATAGCATGCGGCACCCACCCTTGTCCGGAAGCGCTGGAGGGTCTGGGTCCCGTCTGGGACCCCCGTGATCAGACATCTTATCCCCTATCCTTTGGATAGGGGATAAGATGTCTAGGGGTGGAGTACCCCTTTAATGCTTATGCAGTAAAGAACCTCAGTCTGTGCTGGTATAGAAACCTTCTTTCCTCTAGGGGTAGAGATTTCTCACTTGTTATAGATACAGTCCTGGGTATGAATGGATCATAATAGAGATCTCTGTACTGACCCCTAATATATTTAATTTATGCAGCATAAGTGATGCTGATTCAAATGCAGTTTACCTTTTTTTAAATCCATCGAGCTGTTCTTCACCCCCCTTCATAAATATTCATCATCTTCTCTCCAACACCGATACGCGTCTTTGGGGAAGCAGCACATGCGTACTTGATGACGTGGCACAGCACGTACTGTGTACCATGGGGCTGGGAATGCTCTCAGTCCTCAAAGATGATTATTTGCATATTTAGATTTTTCTTTGAAACAACACAAAAATAGTAGTCCTTTTTATATGAACAAGAGCAGAAAGCTTCTAACAAGTATTGTTACTTGTCCCAAAAAATCAGCAATGTGCTGTGGACAATCTGGCTGCAACACGGAGAAAAAAAACAGGTGAATATGGCGGCTCCAAAATATATATAAAGGCGTTGCTGGATTACTGGTGTAAAATACAAAGCAGTGTACCACCATTTTAAAGTAGCCTAGGGCCAGTTTCACACAAGTGTGATAAAAGAAAATGTCTAGCGGTAGGAAAATTATCCCCTATGCGCAGGATATGGGGCCCCAGCTTGTTCACGGCTCTGCTCTGTTAGAGCGCATTTCTTACCCAGCACATCAGCTGGTCGAAACATGCCCCCTCCATTCATCTGTATGGGAGAGGGGGAGACCCCAAAAGCTCTGTATCTCTGCCTCTCCCATAGAGATGAATGGACGGGGCATGTTTGGGCGAGCCGATGTGCTGTGTGCAAAACTTCCCACACAGGAGCTGAGCCAGGGCCCAATACGGGACATTGTAGGGGGTCCCAGCAGTCTGACCCACCGTGGTACTGTGGATAGGGGATAAGTTTCTTACCACTGAACCTCATCTTTAAGGCCTGTTTACAGTCCCATTTAAGGTCCATATTACAGTCGCAATTTCTCGACCAACTATGGATCCAGGGATCTAAACAGAATAATAAGGATCTATGATGCTCTTAGTCTGTCATAAGACCGTTGCCAGAACTTAGGCTTTAATGCAAATGCAGAAATACGCCTGTATAATGATCATAGGAAACTCTCCTTTATGTGAATCAAAAATTGAAGATCAGTTGCAGATCTGTAATTGTAGTGAATTCCTCCTGTGTATTGCTTTGGATATCTTGGATGTGCTAGCTTTCATTTCCAGCTTCTACTTTCGTCACATGAGTTGTGGTTGTTGCTTCACATACAAAGTGGGTGGAAAGACTACCAAATTAATTTTTTCATTAAAAACATTATCAAAGTTGCACTTAAAACATTAAGTATAATTGATCTGGAAATATTTCTCTTTTTTCATTTTTTTAGCGCCCGTTACAATGGGTTGTGGATTAAACAAGCTTGAGAAATTTGATGAGAAAAGACCTGGAAACATCTATTCAACGTTGAAGCGACCACATGTGGAAACCAAGATAGATGTGTCTTATGAATACCGATATGTAGATTTTACAACAATCACTCAAGGTACGACCGCATTAGGTTTTTTAAGATTCATAGGCGTCTTACATAGTAATCTTTTTATATGGTCCTCTTGAGTTTAGCATTCTGAAAAATATGTAACAGTACTGATAAAAAGTAAGTACTATGTGGAAAAAAACATAAAAAAATTATCACAGAAACACTAAAATGGCCCCTACCAGAACAGCCCTTATACTCAGTCTCTACATACTAGACCTATTCCTAGGCAGAGTAAACGCCCTGATAATGGCATCCCTGCTCTGGAACCCTCTGCACTCCTATCAAATCCCTTTAGTAAAGGAAAAAGTGGGAAAAGGCTCTATGTCTCACTGATAATCCGTGGAGCCAGTAGGAAAGTGGCCTATTACCATACACAAATATATGACTTAGATGATTAGATGCACACAAAACCTAAAAAAAAAAAAGAGTAATTACAAAGATGTAATGCAAAAATAATAAATAAACTTTATTTAAGCATGAGATTAAAAATGGAGGATTTCCACCCAGAAGAGGGAGAAAACAAACAGACAAGGTGTCACTTAAGTGTAATATATATAGCCTACATACAAATATGAACCTAGCACCTATTATTAGCGTGCCTAAGATACACACCAGTTAAATGCACCATAAATAAGATATAACATAAAAAGACAACGTCACAAGCATTGCTAAAGTACTATACTTAACCGTACATTAAATTACAGGGCAGACATTGGAGCGACACCACCCCAATGCTGTGTTTTGTCAAAAACCCCTTGCAGATTGTATATAAAGTATTTCTCTACGCGTTTTGAGCCCCTCGACTCTTCAGGGGATGACACGGTACTTTACAGGCAACAATCCGCAGTGATGGTCAATAGCGCACAGCATAGTCTGTGGAGGAGACTGTTCAGCTAGGAACCGTACATCGAATAGGCTCTCCCAGTCCCCTTTCCCTGTCTTCCCTTCCCTTTATTCCACTCCTTTCACATAGTCACAGTGTACTCTCTTCATATCCTTCGTGGTTATAATATAAGTGGTTTATGTAACACCTTGTAATTGAATTTTTAACAACATTTTATTTTTTTATATCAGTCTGCACTGTCTTCTGATTGGATGCAAGGGCAGCATTTGAATTTTGTGTTTGATTTAATGGTCTTGGGATCTTTTAACCCCTTAAGGATCGAGCGATTTTCCATTTTTGCACTTACTTTTTTTCCTCCTTACCTTTTAAAAATCATAACCCTTTCAATTTTGCACCTAAAAATACATATGATGGCTTATTTTTTGCACCACCAATTCTAATTTGTAATGACATCAGTCATTTTACCCAAAAACACAATTTTGTAAATTTTGGGGGCACAGTACATTTTTCGGTAAAAATTGCACCTCTTTATTCTGTAGGTCCATACGATTAAAATGATACCCTACTTATATAGGTTTGATTTTGTCGTACTTCTGGAATAAATCATAACTACATGCACGAAAATGTATATGTTTAAAATTGTCATCTTCTGACTTCTATAACGTTTTTTTTTTCCTTCTGCGTACAGGGCAGTATGAGGGCTCATTGTTTTGATGGCAACAGGTTACTTTTGTATAGAACATGTATTGTTAGGCATGAAACAAGTCCATCACAGGTAAATGGTGCTATCGTTCACTATCAGTACAAGCCTAGTTAGATATACCTGGATAGCATGCGGCGAGCACATATCTATGTGAATGAATATGCATTCAGGGAATTACTCATGACCACAACGTCAGGTCTTCTTGCAGATTTTCTTATTTATTTGCATGATAACTTTCTGGTCACATAAGATATTTCTTTTAATCATAATATGATTGAAAAGAAATATCTTACCGTATATACGCGAGTATAAGCCGAGTTTTTCAGCACGATTTTTCGTGCTGAAAACACCCCCCTCGGCTTATACTTGAGTGAACTCCCCCACCCGCAGTGGTCTTCAACCTGCGGACTTCCAGAGGTTTCAAAACTACATCTCCCAGCAAGCCCGGGCAGCCATCGGCTGTCCGGGCTTGCTGGGAGTTGTAGTTTTGAAACCTCCGGAGGTCCGCAGGTTGAAGACCACTGCGGCCTTCGACATCATCCAGCCCCCTCTCACCCCCTTTAGTTCTGAGTACTCACCTCCGCTTGGCGCTGGTCCGGTCCTGCAGGACTGTCCGGAGAGGAGGTGGTCCGGTGGGATAGTGGTTCCGGGCTGCTATCTTCACCGGGGAGGCCTCTTCTAAGCGCTTCGGGCCCGGCCTCAGAATAGTCACGTTGCCGTGACAACGACGCAGAGGTGCGTTCATTGCCAACGTACTTCTGCGTCGTTGTCAAGGCAACGCCTCTATTCCGGGCCGGAAGCACGGAGAAGAGGCGCCCCCGGTGAAGATAGCAGCCCGGACCACCTCCTCACCGGACCACCTCCTCTCCGGACAGCCCTGCAGGACCGGACCAGCGCCGAGCGGAGGTGAGTACTCAGAACTAAAGGGGGTGAGAGGGGGCTGGATGATGTTGAAGGCCGCAGTGGTCTTCAACCTGCGGACCTCCGGAGGTTTCAAAACTACAACTCCCAGCAAGCCCGGACAGCCGATGGCTGCCCGGGCTTGCTGGGAGTTGTAGTTTTGAAACCTCTGGAGGTCCGCAGGTTGAAGACCACTGAGGGCGAATGATGAGAAGAGGATGATGAAGGGGGGGTGTGGGGATGATGAAGGGGGGTGGGGATGATGAAGGGGGGGTGTGGGATGATTACAAGGGGATGATGAAGGGGGGATGTGTGGGATGATAAGGGGATGATGAAGGGGGGATGTGCGGGATGATAAGGGGATGATGAAGGGGGGATGTGTGGGATGATGACAAGGGGATGATGAAGGGGGGATGTGTGGGATGATGACAAGGGGATGATGAAGGGGGGATGTGTGGGATGATAAGGGGATGATGAAGGGGGGATGTGTGGGATGATAAGGGGATGATGAAGGGGGGATGTGTGGGATGATGACAAGGGGATGATGATGAGGATGTTAATGACGGGTCTGGATGATGACAGGGGGGGGATGAGGTATTTCCCACCCTAGGCTTATACTCGAGTCAATAACTTTTCCTGGGATTTTGGGTTGAAATTAGGGGTCTCGGCTTATACTCGGGTCGGCTTATACTCGAGTATATACGGTATGTGAACAGAAAGTTATCATGCAAATAAATAAGAAAATCTGCAAGAAGACCTGACGGTGTGGGAGTAAATTCACTAAATGCATATTCATTCATATAGATATGTTCTCGCCGCATGCTATCCAGGTATATCTAACTAGGATAATTTTTTTGCGCTGTGATCTGAAGTTTTTAGTGGTACCATTTTTGTATTGATTGGACTTTTTGATCGCTTTTTATTCATTTTTTCATGAAATAAAAAGTGACCAAAAATGCGCTATTTTGGACTTATGATTTTTTTTTGTGCGTACGCCATGTGGTTTAATTAACGATATATTTTTATAGTTCGGACATTTATGCACGCGGTGCTACCACATATGTTTATTTTTATTATGGTTATATATTTTTTATATATGGAATTTGGAAAAGGGGGGATTTAAACTTTTAATAAGTAAGGGGTTAATTAATTTTTTTTTTTTTTACATTTTATTCAACTTTTATTTTTTTACACTTTTAGTACCCTTAGGGGACTTTTAGGAGGAATCATTAGATTCCTCATATGATCAATGTGGTTTCATAGAACCACATTGATCTGTACGCTCTGCGCTCGATTAATAGGCCGGTCGGTATGACGCAGGCTCGAGTCGGCTTGTCCCTAGACATCAACCGGTTAATCCATTTTATTGTTTATTATAACTGTTACGTTTTAGTGTTTTTGTAATTGGGTTTTATTAAAAAATTTAACTCTTCGGCTTCTGCACCTTCTACAGCTGAGATTTATATCACAGTTGATCAACTTTTTGATCATTGAGATTTATTACAGCTATTTACAAACGGAATAACTTAATTCGACTTGATTCCTACATCACAAAGTCGTAGTACAGTACATTGTCTCCATCAAGCAATTTAAGCATAGCAATAAACTAACATGGAAACCTGAAAATAACCATCTAATGAGGCCTCCTCACAAAATTAGTGAAATATACTAAAATGATTGTCACATGAAAAGCAAGAAAAAAATAAATCTACTAAACATGCTTTAACTTATAAAAGATATATTTAGGTTTAGATAGTCATTGTATAAAATTAGACAGACTCTAAAACAGCAAAGTTCTCTTTTTTTTAATTTTTTTATATCAGTAAATGGAAATATTATTTTTTGTACATTTAGAGGCTGACAAAAAGTTAAAAGCCTACAAGATATACATGGCCATAAATGTTGGCACCCCTGAAAATTTTCTACAAAATGAAGTATTTCTCACAGAAAAGGATTGCAGTAACACATGTTTTGCTATACACATGTTTATTCAATTTTTGTGTATTGGAACTAAACCTAAAAAGGAAGGAAAAAAAGCAAATTGGACATAATGTCACACCAAACTCCAAAAATGGGTGGAAAAAATTATTGGCACCCTTTCAAAATTTTGGAAATATAAGATGGTTTCAAGGATGTGATTATCCTTTAAACTCTCCTGGGGGTAAGTAACAGGTGTGGGCAATATAAAAATCACACCTGAAAGCAGATAAAAAGGAGAGAAGTTCACTTAGTATTTGCATTGTGTGTATGTGTGCCACACTAAGTATGGACAACAGAAAGAGGAGAAAAGAACTGTCTGAGAACTTGAGAACCAAAATTGTGGAAAAAAAATCAACAATCTCAAGGTTACAAGTCCATCTTCAGAGATCTAGATTTGCCTTTTTCCCACAGTGTGCAACATGATCAAGAAGTTGGCAACCCATGGCACTGTAGCTAATCTCCCTGGGCGTGGACAGAAGAGAGAACATTGATGAATGGTGTCAACACAGGATAGTCCAGATGGTGGATATGCAGCCCCAAACAAGTTCCAAAGATATTCAAGCTATCCTGCAGGCTCAGGGAGCATCAGTGTCAGCGCAAACTATCTGTCAACATTTAAATTAAATTAAACACTATGGCAGGAGACCAAGGAGGCACAGAGACATAAAAAAGCAAGACTACATTTTGCCAAAATGAACTTGAGTAAGCCAAAATGCTTCTGGGAAAACGTCTTGTGCGCAAATGAGACCAAGATAGAGCTTTTTGGAAAAGCACATCATTCTACTGTTTACCAAAAAAGGAATGAGGCCTACAAAGAAAAGAACACAGTACCTACAGTGAAATATGGTGGAGGTTCAATGATGATTTGGGGTTGTTTTGCTGCCTCTGGCATCTGAAATCTGAGAATTACCAACGGATTTGGGGACACGCTGTACAGCTCAGTGTCAGAAAGCTGGGTTTGCATTCAAGATCTTGGGTCTTCCAGCGGGACAATGACCCCAAACATATGTCAGAAAGTGCCCAAAAATGGATGGCAACAAAGCGCTGGAGAGTTCTGAAGTGGCCAGCAATGAGTCCAGATCTAAATCCCATTGAACACCTGTGGAGAGATCTTAAAATTGCTGTTGGGAAAAGGCACCCTTCCAATAAGAGAGACCTGGAGCAGTTTGCAAAGGAAGAGTGGTCCAACATTCCGGCTGAGAGGTGTAAGAAGCTTATTGATGGTTATAGAAAGCGACTTATTTCAGTAATTTTTTTCAATGGGTGTGCAACCAAATATTAAGTTAAGAGTGCCAATAATTTTGTCCAGCCCATTTTTGGAGTTTGGTGTGCCGTTATATCCAATTAGCTTTTTTCCCTCCCTTTTTTGGTTTAGTTCCAATACACACAAAGGGAATAAACACTTTTATAGCAAAACATGTGTTGCTGCAATCCTTTTCTGTGAGAAATACTTCATTTTCTAGAAACATTTCAGGGGTGCCAACATTTACAGCCATGACTATATCTATAGTATAGCAAAAAATCACGACAGGAGAAGGATCGCCTAGACTTAAACCCTTAAGGACTCAGCATTTTTCATTTTTGCACTTTCGTTTTTTCCTCCTTACATCTAAAAAATCATAACCCTTTCAATTTTGCACCTAAAAATCCATATTATGGCTTATTTTTTGCGCCATCAATTCTACTTTGTAATGACATCAGTCATTTTACCCAAAAATCTACGGCAAAACCGAAAAAAAAATCATTGTGCGACAAAATTGAAGAAAAATGCCATTTTGTAAATTTTGGGGGCTTCCGTTTCTACACAGTACAATTTTTCTGTAAAAATTACACCTTATCTCTATTCTGTAGGTCCATACAATTAAAATGATACCCTACTTATATTGGTTTGATTTTGTCGTACTTCTGGAAAAAATCATAACTACATGCAGGAAAATGTATACGTTTAAAATTGACATCTTCTGACCCCTATAACTTTTTTTATTTTACCGCGTATGGGGCGGTTTGAGGGCTCAGTTTTTGCGCCGTGATCTGAAGCATTTAGCGGTATCATTTTTGTATTGATCGGACTTTTTGATCGCTTTTTATTCATTTTCTCATGATATAAAAAGTGAGCAAAAATTTTTTGCCGCCTACGCCACTGACCGTGCGGTTTAATTCATGATATTATTTTATAATACGGACATTTCTGCGATATCACATATGTTTATTTTTATTTACAGTTTTTTTTTGTTTTTAAATGGGAAAAGGGGGGTCAAACTTTTATTAGGGAAGGGGTTAAATGATCTTTATTAACTTTTTTTTTTGCAATGTTATAGCTCCCATAGGGGGCTATAACACTGCACACACTGATCTTTTACATTGATCAATGGTTTCTCTTGGGAAACCATTGATCGATGATTCTGCCGTTTGACTGTTCATGCCTGGATCTCAGGCACTAAGCAGTCATTTGGCGATCGGACACCAGGAGGCAGGTAAGGGGACCCTCCTCGTGTCCTACAGCTGTTCAGCATGCCGCCATGTCACTGCGGCGGTTCCGAACAGCCCCCTGAGCTAACCGGCATTAGTTTAGTTTCACTTTAGACGCGGCGATCAACTTTGAATGCCGCATCTAAAGGGTTAATAGTTCACTGCACAGCAATTGGTGCCGCGCACTATTAGCCACGGGTCCCGGGCCTTTGTTAGTGGCCCCGCATTATAGAACGGGAGCGGACTTAGGACGTACAGGTACGCCCTGAGTTCTTAAAGGGGTACTCCGGTGCTTAGACATCTTATCCCCTATTCAAAAGATAGGGGATAAGATGCCTGATCATGGGAGTCCCGCCGCTGGGGACCCCCTTGATCTTGCACGCGGCACCCCGTTTGTAATCAGTCCCCGGAGCGTGTTTGCTCCGGGTCTGATTACCGGCGACCACAGGGCCAGCGGCGTGTGACGTCACGCCTCCGCCCCCGTGTGACGTCACGCTCCGCCCCTCAATGCAAGCCTACGGGAGAGGGGTTAAAAGAGTACTCCGGTGGAAAACTTATTTTTTTTTAATTCATTTATTTTTTATTAACTGGTGCCAGAAAGTTAAACAGATTTGTAAATTACTTCTATTTAAAAATCTTAATCCTTCCAGTACTTATCAGATCCTGTATGCTACGGAGGAAGTTCTTTTTATTTTTGAATTTTGTTTTCTGACCACAGTGCTCTCTGCTGACACCTCTGTCCATGTCAGGAACTGTCCAGAGCAGGAGAAAGTTCCCATAGCAAACCTCTCTGAACAGTTCCTGACATGGACAGCAGAAATCACTCTGGTCAGACAGAAAATAAATGTTGTGGAGCATACAGCAGCTGATAAGTACTGAAAGGATTAAGATTTAAATATTTATTAAGATTTATTAAATAGAAGTAATTTACAAATCTGTTTAACTTTCTAGCAGCAGTTTATTTAAAAAATTTTTTTCCCATGGGGTACCCCTTTAAGCAACAGAATAAGCAACAGAATCTTGGCGATCAGTCAATGAACAAGGTCTTGGTTGGTTGTTGGTTGATTGCTGGGACTTTAACACAAGGCAATAATTAGCCTTAATTAGGCAATATTCAGCCAGTAATTGCTTGGTGTAAAATAACCTTAACCCCATAAGGACCAAGCCCATTTTGGCCTTAAGGACAAGGCCAATTTTATTTTTGCATTTTAGTTTTTGCCTTCTTGAAATCATAACTTTTATATTTCCATGCACAGACCCATATGAGGGCTTGTTTTTTTGCATGACCAATTGTACTTTCTAATGACATCACTCATTTTACCATAAAATGCAAGGCGCAACAAAAAAAATATTAATGTTGGGAAATAGAAAAGAAAATCACAATTTAGCTAATTTTGCAAGGTTTCGTTTTCACGCTATATGCTTTACGGTAAAAATGACATGTTTTTTTATTAAAATGATACCTATGGCTTCATGCTTTTCTATTATTGTAATGCTTTAAAAAATTCTCAAACTTTTTTTTAACAAAATTATTATTTGCTTCAGTTATTAGAAATTAGCATTTAGCGCGATCGCTGATGTCTGCCATTACCGGCGGGTCCCGATCCGGTGCTCGCGTCATGTATATGATGTAAATGTACGTCCTGGTGCATTAAGTATCAATGCATCAGGACGTACATGTAAGTCCATTGTCCTTAAGTGGTTAATGAAGTATTCTGGGTACTAATTTTTTTAGTGTGCTGGAGTCACCATGGAAAAAAACAAACAAAAAAATATACTCCTCTACCTCACTCCCTTGGGGGTCCCCCTGGGAAGTCTTCCAGTGTCTCACTGAATGTTCTGCTCTTGGCAGTGATAGCCCACATAGCCAATTACTGAGGTGGGACAACGTTGCAGCTGGTGATTGGCTGATCACTGCCGAGATTAGTCCTTCTAGGAAGTAGCAGCTGGAGCATTCAGTGAGGGACCTGAGGGAGCGAGGTAGGTGAGTATGTGTGTTTGTGTTTATATGTATATATTTATTTATTTATGGCTGTGTTAAATATAAGAGAATATTGCCTATAAGTGACAGATAATTGAGTTGGTACAGGTACAAATGGGTATGACTTGGTTTGACAACTGCCTCAGATAGTACAACCTCCTGCCAATAGTGAGACAGCTGCCTTCTGCCCAATTCTACAACGTTTAGGATGTTAGCGCATTAATCCTTTAGCATGAGAATAAACCATAGTGGGAAACAGTGGAAAAGACATTGACCAGATGAGACCAATGGTCAAATAAAATCAGCAAACATGACTAGCTTAATTTCCTGACAACATATCTTAATCCCCTTGAACGCACTAAACTGTTAAAAATATCTGGCCAAGGGCTTAAGGGCCATATTGCAAGTGAGAACAAGGGGTCCCCCCTGATGCATGCCATAGTTATAAAAATTATAAAAAAAAACAAAACCTTAGAGAATGAATTGGACTAGACTATAGGGTTATCTGCGGCTTGCTATATACCCATTGAAACAACTCAATAGAATCTAACAGCAGGGAAGCGTATAATTGGGCCTGAGACAACATGTACAGGCATAAGTAGAAATAATAATCTGGGCTAGTCTGACCGTGATCAGGACCTCGTTCTATCGGTTGCAGACCTTCCTTTTTTCCCCCCATTAGGATAGTCCCCACTCCAGCAGTGTCCCTCAAGAAGATCCTGTTGAAAACTGTGGCCTGAAGTCCAGCAGAAACTATTGACTGCTGACAAAGTTTTTCTTTGCCCAGTGAGCTGTTGGGTCATGGGTATAAATAGAGAACATAGTCACAATAGCCCCCTTCAGTCATGCAACCAAAAAAGACATAGAGCAATCTCAAAGGAAGAAAAGCATAGTGTAAGTTGCTTCCCCAGAGGCTGCATGAAGTACTCACACAGCTCTGCAGCGTTCTTCTGAAGAAGAGGATTGGAGGTGACTGCTCTGGGTTTAGCAATATCTCCGTGGTAATCTGCTGCTTCAAGACAACACTGAACCTTGGGAGACTTTAATGCTAGGTCCAACCATCTGGAGAGTATTGACTAGAGTGGTGCCATCCAATCACAGGGCAGATGCTGCGTCCTCAGAAGTGAAAGTACTAAATGTACTCAATAGAGATGAGCGAATTTACAGTATATTCGATTTGTCACGAACTTCTCGGCTCGGCAGTTGATGGCTTATCCTGCGTAAATTAGTTCAGCTTTCAGGTGCTCCGGTGGGCTGGAAAAGGTGGATACAGTCCTAGGAAAGAGTCTCCTAGGACTGTATCCACCTTTTCCAGCCCACCGGAGCACCTGAAAGCCGAACTCATTTATGCAGGATAAGCCATCAACTGCCGAGCCGAGAAGTTCGTGACGAATCGAATTTACTGTAAATTCGCTCATCTCTAGTACTCAACATTGCAGAATATTGCAGCTGGAAATAGGACTGAAAGCTCTGTGTGCTTTTGCCACCTCTACCAAGTAGTCATGAAAGAGTAGCACCTAGTGGTCACAGAGGAGAAAGTGGGCGGAACCATTCTGGAAAGCTCTGAGTAATGCCACCTTGTCATTGAAGTCCAACAGCGTAATATTTATTTGGTGTGGAGGATTTAGCCTGTTTGTGGATTGGCTACCAGCCATTCTGGGAGGTTTAGGACCAATGTGGTGCACTCTTTCAGCACAGCAGTAGTAATCCAAGCCCAGCACTTTTGGCAGTTGTTTCTTGCAGATTTGGTGACTTCATTTACTCTGGGAGCTCAACCAAGTGAAGGTAGTTGTGCTTTGTCCTATTTTCAAGGTGGTCCATCTTGTTTTTCAGCTGGGCCATACCCTCCTGAGCCCTCACCAGCTTGAACCGAGGTGGTAAGAATGTCATCCACCTTCTTTTCCATTGTATCCTCTTTTCCAAAGGTCTGGTTAAGATCATGCTGCAATGGTGCTAAAGAGGCCTGTATGGTAGATTCCAGCAGTCTCTAAATGTCATGGGTATTCATTGAGCTACCTGAATTGGGGATCTCATTCTGTTGGCTCTGATAAGAATGCTTATAGTCCTCCACAGTGTTCCCGGCAGTGTAGTGGAGGCAGGCTCCTGTGCCATGTAGCTTTTCAAGTCCTGCAGTGGCAAGCGAGTGGCAGAAGATTGAGAACCCTGTATCTGACTGCTGCACAGGGGGCTGGAGTAGGTAGGGCATTGGTGGCGGGCGCTTTAGGGCAGTGGTGGGTGGTAGCTTCAGAGCTTGTGGTTTTACATGGCCACGCTGGAACTGGAAGTCCGTGTAGAAGTTGTACTTTTAGCAATGACCTGAATGAATCCCATGATTTCTCAATGTCTTGATATAATTCTCAAGTCTGCAGACATCGGAGGCATCTGGGATGATTAACATTGCTTTATTTGTGTCTGCCTGACAGGCTGGCATTTTTTCCATTGCCAACAACTTGTTTCTTTGTTGTGTAACTGTTTATAAGGCAATATGGAATATTCTCTTTCTTATGGTCATTAGTGTAATAAGTAGAGTACATGGCTGGTTTGCCCAATGACTCACGTTTTGCTAATTTTTTTTCCTTGAGCAGGAAATGACTCTAGTCACTTAGTGGTGTGCTAAGAATGGTAAATTACAGTATGGTATTACATGCCATTTATACGAGTTAGATAATGTCTTTAGAATGCTAATCACTGCAGCCCAGATTCAGGCTCAGCCTTTACTGCTTGTTGATGACTCTGCTCATTAGACTGGCTGGGCTCAAACACAAATGGGGTCATGCTCAAAACTGTTGCATTTCGTGCCAAAATGTTGGCGCTAAAAAGTTTCCTTCAGACATTCAAAGTGTTTTACATGAGAATGATCTGAGGTTTACATTAGTCACACCAGTTTTGCAAAAGTGGGCGTGGTTATGTAAACCTGCACTCACATTTAACTCCTGGACATGTTTTATTTATAGAGTTATCGCTTGTATGAGCACTTGTAATCATGGAATATTATTCTGCTTCTGTCAGAATTTTCTGTGATTCAAAATTTGGCACCAAAATCAGCAATTTAGTGCAAAAAATAAATAAAATTGAAGATGGCCGCAAAAAAAAAGGTATGTTTGGTCTATTCTACTGGAGAAGCCTTTACCTACTTTTGAGATATGGCTTGCTGAAAATTGGAGGAACATTTATTTGTTTTTTTCATTCTTGCCTGCACAGATCCAATGTAATTGGTATCACGGCAGCAAATAACTTCAAAATATCAGTTTTGTTAAGTGATTGAATTATTTGTCTCTGAGTATGGTTTTCCTCATGTAACCCTTACTGGTCACAAACGTCCCATAGATTGCCATGTCTGTATTATTCTAAAGTAGAACCAATCTAAGAATTGATCACTGGTACAGTCATTTGCTGGGGTATATGGAAGGCAGTTATAACTTTGAAGAGTAGTGTGTTGTCATAAGACGTATGCAAGAGTGGCTGCCATCTTAGAGGTCTGTAAGTCATCTTGCAGTTGTTTGTTGGAAAAGGTCTATAGAGGGTATTTATTAACTGGCATGCACCTGCAAAATTGTGTGCACTGTGTATTTTTTTAGCTTTGCCCTTGCAGAGGTCATGGTTACATTTTTACTCCAGTGACCGGTTGACGTATGAATATGTCAGGGGCTTCCATCAACTGGTAAAAGCACAGCAAGATAGATTTGCTACCAATATTTAGTGCTGTTAGTGTTAGACTGTTAGAAGACACACCCCTTTAAATGGGGGAAATGGTAATACCCTCTTGGAAATGTATCCATAAATATTTAGAAGAATTAAAAGGGTAACAGCACATGTAGAATTAGGGGCCATTCACACTGCAGAGTGTTCGCCCGGAGACATTATGAGTGGTGTGACACTGTGGCAAGGGAAGGGTGTATTTCCCTAGGGGAAGTGTGTTTAAAAGAAAGTCAGACAGAATAGTTGGTGCTCTCCCCAGAAGACAGCAAGGTGGATGTAGGGGGATGCATGGGTCCTGGTGAGGAACACACAGCCCGAGCTGTGAGTGGCCCCAACAGTGAAGTGGACAAGACAAGGAAGGAGTCTTACCACACACAGCAAGATGTTGCAAATGCTGCGTGTGAACAGTGAGTAGAAGGTTGCAGGAGGCATAAGTTTAACTGGCTGGGAAAAGACCACCAGTTGATAGCCAGGGCATGCTGGATTGTTTAGTTAGGGACTAGACGGTCTAGGGTTTTGTTTGTTCCTGTCTTATGTTTTTATTTATCCTGCAACCTGTCTAATAAAGCTGGTGAGGGTCCGGACTTGCAGAAAGAACTGTTGTTTGCCTGCTGATTGAAGTGGAAACGTGTCCTGTGGCTTTGTCAAGGATGATCCCAGAGCTATCCCCAGGGAGAAATCCTTGCAGTGGATATATGTTCCATCTGTAGTAGGCACCGACTCGGAAATGTGCAGCCTCCATAAAGGGCAATGCATTTCTGAGTGGATTCTGTGGAAATAATAAACGTGTTTATTCTTTTGGTGGACTCTTGAATTTGGAATTTTCGCGGCGCATATTTCATAGTGTGAATGGTGCAGCAGAATCCCATTGAGAACATAGGGAGACTGCTGCATCAGACTTTTACCATACAAATATGTACATAAAAAGGTAGTACATACACAGAGTTCTGTAAATGTACCACCTTTTAATATATGTTGGATTGTTAGCAGATTGGAGCAAAAAAGAAATTCACTAAATCGTACTTATTCAAGTCCGATATAAGTAATTCCTACAATGGTGGAAGTATAAGGTAGCCTTTGAGTACATTGATATGTTCTATATTGTCAACCAGGGGAATGGGTTTTTTGTTTTGTTTTCCTTTAACATTTTCAGAATGATGTGTAATCTAGAAAGCAAGCAAGACACTGATTTGGGTGGCAGAAAGCACTGGAATCACACAATTTCAGCATAGTTCTGCATGTAATGACTTAAACTGGGCAATTTCTGTAATGGCACATAGGTGTTTTGTAGAAATGACAGTCCTGTGTAAAATGGCATGAATAAGTGCAAATGTTGTGTGTGTATTGAAGAAGGATTTCCAGTTATGCATTCTCAAATAAAGGCTTATTTGTATTCTTCTTTTTCCTTTTACTGCATTACTTTTCATCAGAAGGTTTGTCACAGAAGAGTCAATGCTTTTTAGTAGCCAAGGGCACATTTTTGCCCACGTCATGAATAAACACCGATCCAATGATTTCAATATTCCGAAATCTTTCTGCAGACTTTGGATTTACAGTTATTTTCCAGAGTTAAGCCAATTGTTGTAAACTTTGGCAGGAAATTATTCTTTTACTTTTGAACAAGTCAACAATGCCATGTTTAGAGACAGCTTTGGCATTAAACTTCACCAACGTTTCAGAATGTCAACTTATGAAGTTCTTCTGCATCTGTTCTCCTCATGAGCATCTGCTTGTGATTTGGGAAGTGTCAGCAGATGAAGACGCTTATTGAGATGCAGATAACATGATATTTTTATATTCTTGTAATGCTATAGGTTCAAAAAGGCACTTGCCAAGAACGTATAAAGTAAACTAACAGTTCCGTAAGAATGTGTTCCGATTTCCTTTATGTGAATCCACCCATGACACTGTAGGGAGCATAATACTGTATGTTTATACATAATAATGTAAAGTCATTGTTCACAGCAGGTTGGATGCTGTGTTCCGATGGTAACATACAGTCATGGCCGTAAATGTTAACACCCATGAACTTTTTCAAGATAATAAAGTATTTCTCACAGTAAAGGATTGCAGTAACACGTTTTGCTATACACATGTTTATTCTCTTTGTGTGTATTGGAACTAAACCAAAAAAAGAGAGGGAAAAAAAGAAAATTGGACATAATGTAACATCAAACTCCAAAAATGGGCTGGGCAAAATTATTGGTACCCTTTCAAAATTGTAGAAAAATAAGATTGTTTCAAGCGTGTGATGCTCCTTCACTCACCTGGGGCAAGTAACAAGTGTGGGTAATATAAAAATCACACCTGAAAGCAGTTAAAATGGGGAGAAGTTCACTTAGTCTTTGCATTGTGTGTCTGTGTGTGCCACACTAAGCATGGACAACAGAAAGAGAAGAGAACGGTCTTAGGACTTTAGAACCAAAATTGTGGTAAAATATCAACAATCTCAAGGTTACAAGTCCATTTCCAGAGATCTAGATTTGCCTTTGTCCACAGTACGTAACATTATCAAGAAGTTTGCAACCCCTGGCACTGTAGTGAATCTCCCTGGGCGTGGACGGAAGAGAAAAGTTGATGAAAGGTGTCAACGCGGGATAGTCCAGATGGTGGATAAGCAGCTCCAAACAAGTTCCAAAGATATTCAAGATGTCCTGCTGGCTCAGGGAGCATCAGTGTCAGCACGAACTATCCGTCGACATTTAAATGAAATAAAACACTATGGCAGGAGACCCAGGATGACCCCACTGCTGTCACAGAGACATAAAAAAAGAAAGACTACATTTTGCCAAAATTAACTTGAGTAAGCCAAAATCCTTCTTGGAAAACTTCTTGTGGACAGATGAGACCAAGATAGAGCTTTTTGGTAAAGCACATCATTCTACGGTTTACCGGAAACGGAATGAGACCTACAAAGAAAAGAACACATAAATATAAAAGAAAACATAAAAAATGTTGTTTTGGGGTTATTTTGCTGCCTCTGGCACTGAATGCCTTGAATGTGTGCAAGGCATCATGAAGTCTGAGGATTACCAACAGATTTTGGGTCGCACTGTACAGCCCAGTGTCAGAAAGCTTGGTTTGTGTCCGAGATCCTTGGTCTTCCAGCAGGACAATGACTCCAAACATACATATAAAAGCACCCAGAAATGGATGGCAACAAAGGGACAGAGAGTTCTGAAGTGGCCAGCAATGAGACCAGATCTAAATCCCATTTAACACATGTGGAGAGATCTTAAAATAGCTGTTAGGAAAAGGCACCTGACAATAAGTGAGACCTGGAGCAGTTTGCAAAGGAAGAGTGGTCCAACATCCCGTCTGAGTGGTGTAAGAAGCTTATTGATGGTTATAGGAAGCAACTCATTTCAGTAATTTTTTCCAAAGGGTGTGCAACCAAATATTAAGTTAAGGGTGCCAACAATTTTGTCCAGCCAATTTTTGAAGTTTGGTCTGACATTATCTCCAATTTGCTTTTTTTTTCCTTCCATTTTTTTGGTTTAGCTCAATACATACAAAGGGAATAAACATGTGTATAGCAAAACATGTGTTACTGCAATCCTTTTCTGTGAGAAATACTTAATTTTCTTGAAAAATCTCAGGGGTGCCAACATTTACGGCCATGACTGTAGGAACAGTGTTTGTAAAGCTGAAAAAATAAACCTTAATACAGCCTATTACCTTGCAGTGTTGATCCAAAAGGAGGAGAAAAAAAGCCTAAGTAAAGCCAGAGTGGATGGTCCAGGCAGTCTAGCACCGGCTCATGTAATCCATAGCTGAATGTTTGTTTAAAGTGAATGTATTATAGATTTTTTTTATTACTGATTAGTGCCAGGTACTGAACCATGGTCTTTTGTTCTTAATCTATTTCTATTTTCTGATGTTTTTGGGTACAGTATTATTTTGACAGCCATCTTGACCCAGCTGTTTTTAACAACATTTACAGATATTATTTACAGCAAGCCCCATGGACAAAAGTCTAGAGCTGACCCACATGAATTGAAGAGGTTTCTGGGCATGCTCTTTTACCTGTGCAGCGTTTTTTATTTTATTTTAATATTTTTTAACAAAAATGGGGCAAATCTAAGCAGCAGCTTTTTTGTGTACCACTGTTTATCTACTGGAGTCACCTTTCACTGTTTTTCTGTCTGTGATGATAAGGAGGACACTGCTTAGAAAAATGCAATGCAAAACGGGAAAAAAAAACAGCAATGCAGTACTTGTCAGGATTAGGCAGGCTGGTGGTGGATCCTCTGTGTCAGAGAGGAATTGGCGTGGACCGTACCGAAGGACCGGTTCTAAGTTGCTACTGGTTTTCACCAGAACCCGCCCCAAAGCAGGATGGTCTTGCTGCGGCGGTAGCAACCAGGTCGTGTCCACCGGTAACGGCTCATCTCACTGACTGCTGAAACTGGCGTGGTACAGGAGGACTAGACAGAGGCGAGGTCAGACGTAGCAGAAGGTCAGGGCAGGCGGCAAGGTTCGTAGTCAAGGGCAACGGCAGAAGGTCTGGAAACACTGGTAAAGGCACTCACAAAACGCTTTCACTAGGCACTAAGGCAACAAGATCCGGCAAGGACAGGAAGGGGAAGTGGGTTTAAATAATCCTGGAGCAGATGGAAGCTAATTACACTGATTGGGCCAGGCACCAATTAATGGTGCACTGGCCCTTTAAATCTCAGAGAGCCGGCGCGCGCGTGCGCCCTAGAGAGCGGGGCCGCGCGCACTGGGATGTGACAGCCGGGGAACGGGACAGGTGAGTAGATTGGGATGCGACCCGCAGGTGGGCGCGTCCCTCTACGCGGATCGCATCCCCGCCGGCAGGGACAGTGCATCGCTCCCGGTCAGCGGGTCTGACCGGGGCGCTGCAGAGGGGAGAACGCCGCGAGCGCTCCGGGGAGGAGCAGGGACCCGGAGCGCTCGGCGTAACATTACTTTTGTTTAGGCAATAACAAGAGTGGGTTCAAAACACTCAACACGGTAAAAATCCTGGATCTGCTCCTTGCTTTGGCTAAAATACTTAGTAAAAACCTGTGTGTGGATCCAGCCGAAGGGCTTGTTCACAGTGAGGAATTTCTGCACTGTATTTTCTCAGGGAATTTGTACTATTCCAAATGACTTGGAATTGGCACTTATGACCTCGGCAATTTGCCACTGACAAAAGCACCATCCCAAATGGCAAATGACGCTTCATTGCCAGGTTCCTCTGGAAGGTTGAACATGTTCAGTCTTCCACCAGATCCAATTTATCATTAGAAATCAAAGGGAGGCTACTGTAAGTGGAAACCATGTGGAATTTCCTTAAGGAAACTGTGTGGAATCTCCATAGGGTCAACGGGCCCTGAGGTGACCTGTGCTGCAATTTGATACATACAGACACCAAATCCCATATTATTGTTGGCTATTTTCATTGTTTCTAGATATTTTCTTTGATTTTCTCATATAGAAGTATAAATAGCAGAGTTGGTGATTCTAGCTAGATGTCAAGTTCCATGAGCAATTTGAATATGGTTTCTCATTTAGTGGATTTATTTATTTTAATAATCTCTAATGTGGTTTAATCTATATAGATGCTAATAAAACTTTGTAACAAGATGCAATTTGAGTCTTTTTAATGTGTTGCAATATTGGTCAAGATACATTTGGTAGAAGTGTCCGGTTCCGTGCACATTTTAGATAGATTTGTTCAGCTTCATTAAAAGGCAATTATCATGTTGTCAGCTGCGCCTCAACAGCCAGACAAGCACAACTTATTCTGATAGTGTTCTGAGGCCAGACGTGAATGTGCTAAAAACAGTGCATCCTGCAAGCTGGAGAATAGCGTAGGAAGGAAACATTTTGTAGACTTTGTGAAAGATTAGTGTGTTGTGACAATGTCAGATTAAGATTGGAAGGGAAATGGGACAGCAGCAGCTGAAAAGCGATCAGGCTGGTTATGAAGAGGATATTTTTTTTTCATGCTGTTTCCTGTGTGAATCTGTCACAAAAATTGTCATTCTTCAATTCACTATGAAATTCCACATGCAGTTTTTGATGCAGTTTTTTGAGCCAAGGCCAGAAATGGATCAAGCAGGAAAAAGTAGTAGTAATCCTTCCTTTATATTCCCCATTCCTTTGCAATCCCTTCCTCGATTTGGCATTTTTTTTTTTTTTTATAAAAAGTACCCAAATAACTGCATGATTTCAGTCATACAGTATGATGGTGTATTATTATGTTTATGTTTTTAGATGCAACTTTAAATCTAAAGCCAGGAATGGATAAAAAAAAAAAAAAAATTCTCTGAGTTTTCTTTCGACATTTATGATCTGTTCCTGGCTTTAAAAACTGCAAATGAGAACCAACCCTTAGAGCAAGATAAATATATCCTTGACTCAGGATCAAGATAGAAGTCTGAGAGCAGTGCTCTTGGACAGAATAGATTTTATTTTTGCTAGTCTTGTTTTTCTTAGTTCATTACCAATGGAGAGTATGGCTTTGTTAGGGTGAGAGTTTCTGTTCCAAACATTATGTATCTATAAACATAGTACTTGTGTTAACCTAAGAGTTTAAGTGAAACAATTACAGTTTTAGGGTGCGTTCACACGGGCGTATTTGTCAGCGGATCTGCAGTTGCGGATCCACTGACAAAGGCCCCTAAAGTGCTGCCCTCTTTGTGCCGGCTAATAGCGGCAATCCGCCGCTACCAGCAGACACACTGTGAAGTGCGAGTCAGTGTATCCGCACATCCCGCACATCGCGGCCGCTCCCCCGGCTCCCTGAGCTACACAGAGAGCGGCCGCGATGTGTGCGAGTACACTGCAGGGTAACTCGCACATCGCAGTGTGTCTGCTGGTAGCAGCGGATTGCCGCTATTAGCAGGCACAAAGAGGGCAGCACTTTAGGGGCCTTTGTCAGCGGATCCGCAGCTGCGGATCCGCTGACAAATACGCCCGTGTGAACGCACTATAAAAAATGCTTGAAGAAACTGCTTCACTCAGCCGATCAGTAAATGAGGTGGGATGCAGCTGTGGTCAGCGATTGGCTAATCAGGGTAGTTCCTGCTAGGATGCTGTCTTTGGAACCAGAAAGTAGCCAGTGGCAAGGACTTTGAGTAAGTGGGTATGTGGTGGCTATGGATTACTATAGAAGTGGGTTATGATGAGTGAAGTAGTCTCTGATGTATATATCATGTAACTGAGTGATATTATTCCTCTGATAAACTCACAAAAGTTATTTTTCAAAATTAAGTTGTTTACGCATGCAAGGCCTAGGAATGAGACCTCTGACACTAAAATTCCATAAAGCAAGTCGTAAACTTTACTGATCTTCTTTTCTGAATCCAGTTAAAAACACACATACTTAAATAGTACAACTTAGGAATCTGGAGAATGTCATGTTAAAGGTTCTCTATTTCTTAGGTTTAAAAAGGGGTACTCCAGTGGAAAACAATTGGCTCCAAAAAGTTAAACAGATTTTGTAAATGACTTCTATTAAAAAATCTTAATCCTTCCTGTACTTATCAGCTGCTGTATACTACAGAGGAAGTTGAGTTGCTTTGTCTGACCATGGTGCTCTCTGCTGACACCTCTGTCTGTATCAGGAACTGTCCAGAGTAGAAGCAAATCCCCATAACAAACCTTCTCTGCTCCGGACAGTTCATGTCATGGACAGAGGTGTCAGCAGAGAGCACTGAGGTCAGACAAAAAAAGAATACCGTATATACTCGAGTATAAGCAGAGACCCCTAATTTCAACCCAAAATCCCAGGAAAAGTTATTGACTCGAGTATAAGCCTAGGGTGGGAAATACATCATCCTCCCCTGTCATCATCCAGACCCGTCATTAACATCCTCATCATCATCACCGCCTGTCATCATCCAGACCCTCATCATCATCACCTGTCATCATCCCCTTGTCATCATCCCACACATCCCCCCTTCATCATCCACTTGTCATCATCCCCACCCCCCTTCATCATCCCCTTGTCATCATCCCCACCCCCCTTCATCATCCCCTTGTAATCATCCCACACCCCCCCTTCATCATCCCCTTGTCATCATCCCCTTGTCATCATCCCCACCCCCCTTCATCATCCCACACCCCCCCTTCATCATCCTCTTGTCATCATCCCACACCCCCCCCCTTCATCATCCTCTTCTCATCATCCGCCCTCAGTGGTCTTCAACCTGCGGACCTCCAGAGGTTTCAAAACTACAACTCCCAGCAAGCCCGGGCAGCCATCGGCTGTCCGGGCTTGCTGGGAGTTGTAGTTTTGAAACCTCCGGAGGTCCGCAGGTTGAAGACCACTGCGGCCTTCGACATCATCCAGCCCCCTCTCACCCCCCTTTAGTTCTGTACAGTACTCACCTCCGCTCGGCGCTGGTCCGGTGCTGCAGGGCTGTCCGGTGAGTAGGTCGTCCGGTGGGATAGTGGTTCCGGGCTGCTATCTTTACTGGGGGGCGCCTCTTCTCCGCGCTTCCGGCCCGGAATAGAGGCGTTGCCTTGACAATGACGCAGAAGTACGTTGGCAATGAACGTACCTCTGCGTCGTTGTCAAGGCAACGTGACTATTCTTGGGCCGGGCCCGAAGCGCTTAGAAGAGGTCTCCCCGGTGAAGATAGCAGCCCGGAACCACTATCCCACCGGACCACCTCCTCTCCGGACAGTCCTGCAGCACCGGACCAGCGCCGAGCGGAGGTGAGTACTGTACAGAACTAAAGGGGGGTGAGAGGGGGCTGGATGATGTCGAAGGCCGCAGTGGTCTTCAACCTGCGGACCTCCGGAGGTTTCAAAACTACAACTCCCAGCAAGCCCGGACAGCCGATGGCTGCCCGGGCTTGCTGGGAGTTGTAGTTTTGAAACCTCTGGAGGTCCGCAGGTTGAAGACCACTGCGGGTCGAGAGTTCACTCGAGTATAAGCCGAGGGGGGTGTTTTCAGCACGAAAAATCGTGCTGAAAAACTCGGCTTATACTCGAGTATATACGGTAACTCAACTTCCTCTGTAGTATACAGCAGCGAAGTACTGAAAGGATTAAAACATTTTCATAGAAGTAATTCTGTTTAACTTTTTGGCACCAGTTTATTTGGGGGAAGAAAAAAAGTTTTCCACCGGAATACCCCTCAGGGATGTGGAAATCCTATCGCCCGACGCCCGGGACAAGTAGTTTTGGGCGCTGGGCAGGTGAATTTTTCATAGATTTAGCCCTGTATCGGGCTAGCAGGGACAGACTGACTTTCCCCTTATTTTTCTTTAATGCCGGTGTGAGGTGCAGGAGCTGATGCAAGTCTGCACTTCACACCGGCGCTCAGGGTGTATGTAGGGGGCAGCAGCCCCCAGCTGACCGCAGTTCCCGAGGTCGCACTTTTGCATTACATAATTAAGCCACGCCCCCTTATCTCCCCTCCCAGAGGATGGAGGACGCAGCTCTACATTACACAAGAAGACACAGCTTCATCCCCCGCACACAGCTCTATCCCTCCCCCTCCCCCTGCTCTGTCTCCACAGGAGCTAATCCACCACGGGGAGGTTGCATGTTTGCACGGGGAAAACGCAGAGCAGGGGGAGGGGAGAGCAGACGTGTATGTAATGTATAATGTGTGTATGATGTCTGTCTGTGTGAGATGTGCATGTAATGTATGATGTGTGTATGATGTGAGTGGATGTGTGATGTCTATGTAATGTATAATGTGTGTATGATGTCTGCTGTCTGTGTGATGTGTATGTAATGTATGATGTGTGTATGATGTCTGTCTGTGTGATGTATATGTAATCTATGATGTGTGTATGATGTCTGTCTGTGTGATGTATATGTAATCTATGATGTGTGTATGTCTGTCTATGTGTGATGTGTATGTAATGTATGATGTGTCTATGAGGTCTGTCTATGTGTGATGTGTATGTAATGTATGATGTGTGTATGATGTCTGTCTATGTGTGATGTATGTAATGGAGAATGTGTGTATGATGTCTGTCTATTTGTGATGTGTATGTAATGGAGAATGTGTGTATGATTGTCTGTGTGATGTGTTTATGTAATGTATGATGTGGGGGGGCAGCGGTGGGTGTATGTATGATGTGTGTATATGTATGGTGTATATGTATGGTGCGAGTGTGTATGATGTATGTGTGATGTGTGCATGTAATGTATGATGGGCGCAGGTGGGTGTATGTATGATATGTGTATACTTATGGTGCGAGTGTGTATGATGTATGTGTGATGTGAGTATGTCATGTATGATGTGGGGGGCAGTGGCGGGTGTGTGTGTGTGTATGTATGATATGGGGGCAGTGGCTGGTGCATGTATGACGTATGTATGTATGTATGTATGTTGTGTATAGGGGCGGACTGTCACGTCGGGCATTAGGGCAGGGGGGGGGGGGGCACTGCCGCCGCCGCCGCCAGTTGTGCCATCTAATTTTATTTATTTTTAGTGGCTTCTGGTCACCCGCACTAAATTGCACCATCAGAATCCCACCCCCCTTCATACTCGCCCGCCGACCAAGAGCCCCACGGATGCACGCAAACACGCCCGAACCAAAACTACAACTCCCAGCATGTTGCACCGTAACCTAAACTGTAGAACTATCAAGTGTAACATGCTGGGAGTTGTAGTTTTGGTTCGGGTCAGCTGCAGAGCCATAGGCTGTATCAGGGCATGCTGGGAGTTGTAGTTACTAACAATAATTCCCAGTATTCCTTGACACAGCCTATGACTCTGCAGCTGACACGAACCAAAACTACAACTCCCAGCATGTTACACAATAACCTTAACTGTACTACTATACAGTGCAACATACTGCAACACCCACACAACCATAGGCTGTATCAGGGCATGCTGGGTGTTGTAGTTATCTAGTAACTAAATGCAACTTCCAGCATTTTCTGACACAAAATGCACCACATAAACCGGAGAAGCAGACCCCCCCCCCCCCCCCCAGTAACACATAAGTCCCTATGAAGACTGAAAAATAGTGATTAAAATGTTTTAAAAAGTGCGTATATATGTGAATAAGCCCCTTTCCTAATAAGTTTCCAATTTTCTTTAAATAAAAATAATGTACAAAAAGAAGCATAAGTGGTATCGCTGCATGTGGAAATGTCCAGACTATTAAAATATAATGTTAATTAAACCGTACGGTGAATGGTGTAAATGTAAAAAAAATAGTCCAGAATTGTTCATTTTTGATCTCTTCATTTGAGAAATTTTTTAGAATGTGATCAAAAAGTTACATCTAGACTTTTCTGGGCTTGCCTCAGGTGTAAAAGCTATTAAACCAGTAGATCACCGCTGTCAAAGATGACAGCAGCCTCTAAAGGGATCTTATATCCATCCCTGGTGGTCTAGTGGGGGGGGGGGGATCATACTATTTTGGTTGAAATTATTTTATCTACCAGGACAAGTGGATTTTCTTGAGGTACAAGTAGATTGTGTTCTGCTTTAGTCCCTTGGACAAGTAGTTTCAAAATTACTGAAACTACTGGACAAGGATCTTCACGAAGGATTAACAAGGGTGTAGGATGCAATAAGAACTTTATTTTACTTTTCTGGCATTTATATGTGACACAACACCTAGAAAGGGAAGTCCTCCCTGACTAGGCAGGTAGGCTATCACTGATCTGACCAGAGACCAATGAAGACATAAGTGGAAGACAGGTCATTGTTCAGCACTACCCTTTTTAGCCCTAGCCCAGTGATGGTGAACCTATGGCACGTGTACCACAGGTGGCATGCCGAGCCCCCTCTGTGGGCACGCGGCCATAGTTCGCCATGGATGCCTTAAACAAGTGAGCAGAGACGGGCTCCGGCGGTAAGTTAGCTCCCTGCAGCGCGGCCCGGTCCCTTCACTGTGCGGCTGACTGTGACTATCTCCTCCCAGCAGTGCGCAGCGCTGGAAGGTGAATTAACCCCACCACGGCTGGGCACTGCTAATCTTCATGCTGGCTAATGCCGGACATCACCGATCCGAGTGATGTCCGGCATTAACACTTTAGACGCGGCGATCAAAGCTGATCGCGGCATCTAAAATGCCGAGTCGGTAGCTCAGTGGAGCTGATCGGGACATCGGCGGCATAATGCTGCCGGGTCCCGATCAGCTGAGAGGACAGGCAGAGGTTACTTACCTGCCTCCGTCCTGTCCCATCGGCACTCCAATAATGCTGATAGCCAATGCAGGCTGTAGTAATGGAGCGCCGATAACACTGATAAGTGATGTGCCTATGGCACAACAGTGATCACTGTCTGCAATGAATAGATTGCAGTGCAAGTAGTAGAACAGTCCCCAGGGCAGTTTTTTTCCTAACAGGGCACCTCCAGCTGTTGCAAAACTTCAACTCCCAGCATGCCCGGACAGACTTTGGCTGCCTGGGCATGCTGGGAGTTGTAGTATTGCAACAACTGGAGACACACAGTTTGGAAAACTCTGCCCTATGGGGACTAAAAAAATTTGTTAAAAGAAAATGTAAAATATTGTTTACAGCCCCCCCCCCAAATAAAAGGTTAAATCAACCCTCTTTTCCCCCATTTTTATATAAATTAATGTTACCAAAAATAAACATATTTGGAATCGCCGCATGTGTAAATGTCCAAACTATTAAAGGAAAACTGTCCGCTTTCTCCCCCCGCACTGATCAGCAGTACTGGCTGGTAGTGCGGGGGACTCTGATCAGTTTGAGCCTTACCGTGCCCAGATCTGCTGTGCCGTTCTGTCGTAATCTTCTATTTTCAATATATGCAAATGAGGTGCTAACTGGCACCAACCGGGCTAACTGGCACAGTGGGGTCAGCGTTTCTGGCCGCAGCGCCGCCCAGCTCATCAATATTCCTCCCCTCCCTCCGCCACTCCCTCTTCTCCCCACTCTGTAATGAAGACAAAGGGGAGGAATATTGATGAGCTGGGCGACGCTGCGGACAGAAACGCTGATGTCACAGTGCCAGTTAGCCCGGTCGGTGCAAGTTAGCACCTAATTTGCATATATTGAAAATAGAAGATTACATCAGAAACAGCGGCGGATCCGGGCACGGTAAGGGTCAAACTGATCAGCGTCCCCCGCACTACCAGCCAGTACAACTGGTTAGTGCACGGGAGAAAGCGTACAGTTTTCCTTTAAAATATAACATTAACGAAAACAAAAGCTTATTTAGGTGATGCACCACCAACCACCAGTGTGTTTTCTTTACTAGAATTGACTTTTTTCAATAAAAAAGAAAAAAAAAAGTTTGGATCGTTGAACTCTGTGTTGTGTTCTTTTAAAACAAAAGATGTTAATTAGTTATGGCAACTGTATGAGTTGTTTTTTCTAAACTTAAACCTCAGTATTCTGATTTATATTGCTGTGCTGGCACTTTGAGCGAAAAAAAGTTGGCGTGCATTACGGTTTGGGCACTCGGGCTCAAAATGGTTCGCCATCACTGCCCTAGCTTAAGATCTGTTTCACATTGGTAAAATAATGCTGCTATTCATGTTACAGGGGTACTCCGGCACTTAGATGTTTTATCCCCTATCCAAAGCATAGGGGATAAGATGCCTGATCGTGGGGGTCCCGCCGCTGGGGACCCCCGCGATCTTCCACCCCACACCCCGTTAGAATCAGTCCCTGGAGCGTGTTCCCACGATTACTGGCGATCACGGGGACGGAGCATAGTGACGTCACGGCTCCGTCCCCCCATGTGACGTCACGCTCCACCCCCTCAATGCAAGCCTATGGGAGGGGGCGTGCCAGCTGTCACTCTCCTCCGTCCTCGTGGTCGAGATGGACTCAGCCTGAGGACCTCCAGCGGTTCCGGAAGCCGCTAAAGGTGGGTGCTGCATGGTAGATCCCGGGGTCCCCAGCGGCGGGACCCCCGTGATCTGACATCTTATCCCCTATCCTTTGGATAGGGGATAAGATGTCTAGGGGAGGAGTACCCCTTTAATATTATTTCCGTATGTCCCAGCCTGTCAGTTTGGTTTACCAGACCCACGGTCTGGTCGAGACAAAAACAGAGGCAAATATTTGGTCATAGTACACCCTTGTTAAACCAGCCTTACAATTGTGCTAAACTGTCATATGCAGGTCATTTTTCTGGCGAGTGGTGATCGCATGTTTGATAATGTGCTATCCATTAGGGAATGTACATATCCACTGGCAACCATTCTTTAACCACTTTGTTTACATAAAATTGAAAAAAAGAGCTAAACAGAATCAAGCAGAAATGATTTGGGATCCAAGATAGTGAGCTTGGTAACAATTATATAGCTTATATATATATATATATATATATATATATATATATATATATATATATATATATATATATTGGGAAATTTATCAAAACCTGTGCACAGGAAGAGTGGGGCAGTTGCCCATAGCAACCAATCAGCTTGCTTGTTTCATTTTTAAAGTGGCCTGTGATGAAAGAGGCGATCTGATTGGTTGCTATGGGCAACTGGAGAACTTTTCCTCTGGACGGGTTTTGATAAATTTCCCCATAGTGTATATTTCTGTAAATCTGAATGCCCAACCATTATATAGTTATCCCACTAATCATCTAGTAGATAAAAATAAAGAAATAAAGATATTTTTCTATTAAATATAGGTAATCATTTACCATATCCACAGAATCTCCACCCCTCGGACTCACGTACATATCTATGCTAAGCATATATCCTAAATGCTTACCATTGTAATAACCCTTTTAATTGATGACATTTTTGTATTACGTTTTCTTTTGAATCCTATGTAACTATAAATTGTTTAAGCATATTATTCAAATATCATGTGTTGAAATGAAGTTATTATAAAAGCAAATGAGATGCCAAATTACTGCTGCATTTTCTGCTGACTGCATTATCATAATTACCTTGCTTAGGGAAAAAAATTGCCAACACCTATTATTCTGTATTTCCTTCACAATGTTCTAATAGTAGAGAGTGTTTGTTTTATACACAAATATTTTGTGCTGTTTCTGTGTTGACAAAAAGGTAGCAAAAAGAAAAATAAAATAAAATAGATTTAGCACCTGTAAGAAGCCAATTGCTAAGAAATAGATTTACTGCCTATAGGAAGCCAATCACTAAGGCTCTTGTTCACATTTGCAGTAGTTTAATGCATGCTGTGCTGTTATTTCCTCTTAGGAAAGAAAAAGAAAGCATGCTATTGACAATCATGTCCATTTTTGTTTGTTACCCTGTGTGGGGGGATGGATTATGAAAAAAGCATTAGTCATGTTTTCCCGTTGAACTAAAATAGTGTTCACTCTTTTATTATATACTTTACTATATACTGTGAGGGCGATTTAATAAACCTTGTGCAAAGGAACAATGAAGCAGTTGTTTATAGCAACTAGGGCTGGGCGGTATGGCTAAATATGTATATCGCTGTATTTTTGAAACTTATGGCAGTTCCACGGTATATATCGGTATTCCCCCCCCCCCCCCCAAAAAAAATAAAAAATGAATTACTAGCCCAGCACTTTTTGGGCATGAAATAGGGAAAATGGGACAATTTACGTTTTTATTAGCGGAGGAGTTTTTTCAATTCTTTTTTACTTTTAACTTTTTTTACTTTTATTTTTACAGTTTAGTAGTCCCCATAGGGGACTATTTATAACAATCATTCAATTGCTAATACTGTTCAGTGCTATGCATAGGGCATAGCACTGATCATTGTTATCGGTCATCTTCTGCTCTGGTCTGCTCGATATCAGACCAGAGCAGAAGACCCGTGGAAGGCAGCGGAGGCAGGTGAGTGGACCTCCGGCTGCCGTTCTGGATGATCCGATCCCCTGCTGGCGATCCGATCATCCATTTTAGTGACCGCAATTCTGCAGATACCGTGATCTGTATTGATCACAGCATCTGAGGGGTTAATGGCGGACATCCGCGCGATCACGGATGTCGGCCATTATCGGTGGGTCCCTGGCTGCGATCAGCAGCCGGGACCTGCCGTGCATGACCCGAGCATCGCTCCGATGCTCGCGGTTATGTATAGAATGTAAATGTACGTCCTGGTGCGTTAAGTACCAGCTCACCAGGATGTACATTTACGTCCTGCATCGTTAAGGGGTTTTTAGTCATTCTCTGCCATTGTTTATTTATATAAGGCAGTAAAAATGATCCACCCATACCTGCATATAGTTTCTCTTTTAATGATCACTGTCATTTCAAACAACTTCCTTTCTTTTAATAGCCTATGTGACTCCAAACTTATTTGTAAATCATTCCAATTTACTAATAATGAATTCTTAGGCTATGTTCACACAGGCGAAAATGTGTGTAATGTCTGTCCGGCAAACACAGGTAAAGTTTTGCACATTTGTATGTTCCGCCAGTGCTAGGACCACTTGGAAATAATCTGTTTCAATAGATGGCAATGCATTTCCGAGGGAAACATGTTCATTGTTTCTGTAGACAGCTATATTGGGATTTCCACAACAGATGTTTTTGCCGCTGAAATGACTGCATGTGCACTGTGCCTCTGTGCCTCTGTTGCAGCAAACTTTATCCGGCGAATTCCATCCTGTGAACATGGCCTTCTTACCTAGAAAAAAAAAAGTTCTTGACTATCAGGTGTCTCTTTTTTTATTTTCTGCCTGTCTATAGTAACAGAAACCTTCGAGACCCCAATATTAAATATAGGAAGTTGGGGACAGGGCTTAGCTAGTGCATTGAGCAAGAGAGAGAGAGAGAGTCTGGGCTGTGTACATGCAATCTTTGAGCCTGTCTGCCGCCTCTAGATGAGCCTCATTGTAAATCAAGGCTTTCCCACCATCTATAGTTGCAGCAGCTGTCCCTTGAGTGCTCACTTATGTATGTTCACAGAGTTGTCTTCTGAACTTAACCCCCCCCCTTTTGTTGTTATCATCATCAGCAGCAGTTTATTGCTTAGTGTAACCCCCTTTCCATGTTGTTGTGCTGCTGTTTCATGCCTTTCTGTTCACATAGCACATGCATCAGAAACCTCCTTCTTCCCTACTTGCCATCCATGTTAGTGTACTGTAAATCATCCCTCGACACAGTGCCAGCTTGTTAAGTCCTATGCACTTTCATCAACACTATTACTGCCCTGCTGGCAGAGCTTTTGAGCTTCTGTGTTCATGACGTCACGCTAGTACGTAGCCATCACGCCTCCTCCCATAGATATAAATGGAGGGGGCGTGGTGGCTGTGGTCGCCAGTCATCGGGCACGGAGTGGAGTTTGCTCCGTCCACAGGATGACTGGGGTGGCGCAACACAGTTATCCTTTGGATAGGGGATAGGGGATAAGATGTTTTCCACCGAAGTACCCCTTTTAATATGGAGATAATGAGAAATATTTGTGCACTATGGAGAGGACTCTCAGGGGCTCAAAAACACCAGTGATAGCACTAAACTCATCTTGTTTTCACTGTCAGGAGGTAATGTAATAAAATCATGCTGGTTTCAGAAACAACAGGTATTCTTTAAAGGCTATGGACACTATTTTATTCTTGCTTTACACTTCTATAGGTTTTTATTACATATGCTTGTACGTCTTCTACAGTCTGCTGTGTGCTTTTCTCTATACTTGTACACAGCCTGTATCATGCTTCTCAGCAGACTTCCTTGTGTTTACTCTTCTCTCTTTCTCCAGCCTGTGTTAGTTGCCTTCTAAGGTCTCTCTCCCCTGCCAGCTATCTGAGCTGACATGTAAACCAAATTTTTAGCTACTTTTTTCAAACTTTTTTTTATATATCAACTGGCTCCGGAAAGTTAAACAGATTTGTAAATTACTTCTATTAAAAAATCTTAATCCTTCCAATAGTTATTAGCTTCCGAAGTTGAGTTGTTGTTTTCTGTCTAACTGCTCTCTGATGACTCACGTCCCGGGAGCCGGGAGCTGTGCATGATGGGAGAGTATCCCCATAGGACATGACATCATCATTGAGCAGTTAGACAGAAAATTTCAGAAGCTATATAAAAAGGTTTTGCCTGGAATACCCCTTTAAGAAAATCGGTGCAAAATGTCCAGAGCCTTTAAGTAACAGTCTAATAATAGCTTAGTTGGAAAAGCTTGATAAAGACATATTTATTCTGGAACTCAAAGTTGCCATAGGGTAATGACATGGCCAAAAAATGGGGAAAAAAAAATAACAAATGGCTGAATTCTCTCATATTCATTTTCATATAGGTGAAGTACAGTGTTTTCGAGACACCGTCAATAGGCTTTCTTCAAAGATCCATGGTATCATAGGCTCAACAAGATTCATCTGTACTGTGAGTGTAGCAGCAGCAATTGTGTTGAGGAGGCTACAGGTGACTTACCTTAGTCTACTACATCAGGCCTATGCATCTTCATTTTGACTTTTCTTGTATCATCTGGCACAGTATCCTAAAAGACTTTAGCTGACCAGTGATGCTCAATGTGGCAGGTTAGATATTCAGGACAGACACTGTGTATTGTGTATTCATGACAGCAATGTGGCTGTCTACTCTCCTGCCAGAAATGTAAACATGGCGAGTAGACACCGTACTGAAGCCTAGGCAACCATGCACCAGAAGTCTCCCCTTCAAAGCTTAACAGAGTTGCAGGAGAGGCTTTTAACATTGTACAGTTGCCTAGACTACAAGACCGCCTGCTCTCTCAAATGCACATTTAGACTTATGTCAGGAGGCTGGAGAAAATAACTGGAGTTACACTTTAATGATTTCAGAGAGCAGATAAGAAGATGGTAGATGGCTTTTGGTGACTGAAGCGGAGTTGGAACAAAAAGAGGGGACAGAAAAAACCAGTGCTCAGAGAAGACACAAATCTCTAAATATATGAATGTAATCAATTTCGAAGTGCCACTCACTTTACCAGGGGGGGGGGGATATGGAAAAGGAATTATACCTTTAGTCCAAATAAAAAAAACCTGTCCAGGATAGCTTCAAAGGGCAGATCCATGCAAGGCATGTGCCTTGCATGGATCTGCCCTTTGAAGCTATCCTGGACAGAGGGGTTTTATTTGGACTAAAGGTATAATTCCTTTTCCATATCCCCCCCTGGTAAAGTGAGTGGCACTTCGAAATTGATTACATTCATATATTTAGAGATTTGTGTCTTCTCTGAGCGCAGTTTTTTTCTGTCCCCTCTTTTTGCTCTAATTCTTACAGACCCTTTTCTATATGGATCCGGAATGCTGAGCGCTCTCCTTCAATTGGATATACGAGAAACACATGAAGTTTTGTCTACTGTAATATACGTTGGTTCTGGCTCTCAGGTGTTTTGTGGGAACTCATCCATTCTGGGTGTAGTTCACCGCATACACCGGGTGAGTTCATTTCATTTTATTCTCTCAGGTGATTGGTGTTGGATTTGAGTGCTATTGGGATTTTTTTTTTTATATATATTTTTTTTAAGCTAAGTTGAACGGGGGTGGTTATTAGACTTGTACAGGCAGGTGGTATATGTTTAGGATAAATGTTGCAAGTTTGTTATTTATCATGAGGATGAACTCAGTCTAAATGCCCTCGCAGGACTTACGGATATGTGGGATGGAGATCTTCTGCTTGTGACCCCCTTTGTGGACCAGGGTGTAAAGCAGCTTTTTTGTAGACTTTGCCCATCTTTTGAGCAGTTGCCATTGAAAATGATTAGTTGATGGCAACACAGCGGGCATCCTGTGAACAGAATTACATCATGACCTATCAGATGCCTCTTGGCAGCTAGGCTGCTGGTTGCTGAAGTCTAGCCAGGTGATTTTGCAGTGATGAGACTTCACCCTTTCTATCTCTCTGCAAAGCCAAGGGGGAAATGTATCATGTATCATTTGTGTGGAAATAAAAACCTGCATGGCTAAAAACCCATGCATGCTACATCAGCTAAAACAGGTAAGCACAAAGCATACATAAAAACTCTACATTATTCTCTATTAATAGATTGGGCTGCACTATAAAAAGAAAAAGCTTGCTTATTTAAATAAGTTACATTCAAATGCAAAGGTGGATAAAATACCTTTTTAGACTTGCTATAATTTACATATATCCAACATATCCATATATTATTGGAATAATATATTCAGCCTAAACCACAACCATTTGACAGCTTCTCCCAAGACAACATCACAATTTCATATGTAGGACTAATTTTATACTGAAATGTGCAAAGAAAAGAGTGCCGATGTGATGGACAGGCCAAAGCCAAGGCAGCAGCCTGATAGACAGTAAAAAGCTAACAGATCAACGTGATGATCACAACCAAGCCAACCTAGCAGTCTTCTGCGGAGATCTAGCAGATACAGCAGTGTTAATGACAGAAGCATAGGATGGAGACGTCCAAGACATCACAAGTTCAGCAATTCTAATGACTGGGGCTTCTGTCTGGTGGAGAGAACAAACAGCACAACAATGCCAGTATAAAGGGAAATACAGAAAGTCCACTTAGACTATTGAACCACAATTGAGCGGGGAGAATAATGTTTACAAGACAGCGTTACAAATTGTTATGATAGCTCCTTCTTTAAAAAGTCCCTGTAGACCTGGAAGATGTACATTTTGTTGTGCATTAAACCCATCTTCAGCTGATTATATTGGATTACTGACAGATCGGAAATGGGACTTGTGTCTGAATTTCCATGAGATTAAAGAAATATTAGATGTTAAAATAACATAAGGGAAAATTATGTAATCTGATCTAAAACAATAAAATAATTTTTACGGGTGACTTCATATTTGTTTAGAGTAAATTTAGGCATTTACTGTAAGTCCTGTCCAAATGTTTTCTTGAGGAGAAGCCAATACTCATGTCATCCCATAATCTGTAGGATCCTCTCATAGAAACACAAATGCGCACAAAGGTCACACCTATTCCTCAGGCCACTATTTGGAAAAACTGTAGCATGTGATCCAATAATCCAAAACTAAATTATGTTGGTTTTATGTTTTATTACGTGGTATGTAATATGTTCTAAAATGTTCTTGAATAATGTCACATAAAAAACAAAGTATCTTATTGTTTTGATTATTATATATACAGAAAGATATGAAATTTTGTTTATATCAACTACTATATAGTTAAAAATGTAAGTTCTTTTTATGAAAGCTAAAATAAATCCGATAGGTGGCGGTTCCTGGACATGGTCGAGTGAGGACGTGCTGTGGAGAGCTCCCGCTTGCCGCCAACTTCCACCGCATCTTGCTGCCTATTTCATGGGGAAAACCGGCCGTAAAAGGAATAAGGGGCCACCTGCCACTGCACCCCAACCAGCCCTGATGGACATTGAGGCTTATTTTACTAGGTCTCAGCACCTCCGTGCTGAGACCGTGCCACCTGCTGAAGGGAACGGCGCCATCTTGGAGGACCCTGAGCTGGAGGTTCGTCCTCCCCCTTCTCCACCCGCAGCCCAGAACAGTGCCGGGGTGACGGCGCAACCCGCAGGAGCGCCGCTGCCTAGCTCCGTCACAGGAACGTCCACCGGGACCGCATCCCCCAGCTCCATACCTCCGGCTGCTGACGGGACCCCTGGCTGCATGCACGGTGGCGGAGCCTGCCAGAACCCGACCGCTACTGAGGGGGTGAGTCACGGAGGCCCGCTGTTGTCATCCGATTCCCCACCTGTACCGGCCTGGCGGCCTCCTCTTCCCCCTGCCGCATCGCCTGGGTTAGACCTGCTCACAGGGGACACTGCATTAGCCCCTCCAGTGCCATTACTACAGGCCCTCACCCCCTCACTCACAGGCCATGGACTCTCATCCTGCTGCTCCTGACCTATCCCCTGGCCCCTCAGCCCACCTGTTCACAGGGGCCCTGGATCCTCTGTTCACCCCACATGCGCAGGCTGCAGCCCCTTCCCCCCCCTTGGTCCTCAGGGTCCTCCTGGGGAGCTGTGCAGGCTGGGAATGTGCGCATGTCTCCTCCCGGGGGTACCCCACCCTTGCACCTGGGCTCCTCGTTGTATGCCCCTCCAACATGCAGCTTGGATTTGACTCCTCCAATATTTCACCCTCCCACGCAATCCCGGGATGCGCCCTCCCCCCCTGGGGACTACACTCCTCGCTTCCTCCCTGGCGGAGCGGATGTGCCGACCACTCAAGCTGCCTTGATGCCTATCACTCTGGCTGACCTCCAATCTCTGGTCCATGCTCTGCCCACCAAAGCTGATATTTCCAATCTGGCTAAACAAATTGTTGAAGAATGTAGACAGGAGTTTGCACAGTTCCGGTCTGACTTGTCTACTCTTACAACCAGAGTGGCTGAGGTGGAAACTGCACAAGAATCTGCTTCCTCCTCTGTGCAAGCCTTACAATCTATGGTTAGCACAGATATTCGCATTACAACAGCATTTGGATGATATTGAAAATCGCAGCCGCAGGAACAACATCCGCATCCGGGGTCTCCCCGAGGCGGTCGCTCTGGGTGATTTATGGGATGCTCTTACCTCCATCTTTAATGACCTTTTGAATCGTCCACCTGACACCTATATTGAAATGGACAGAGCCCCCTGGGCGTTGCGACCTCCTTGTGCTGATGACCTTCACCCACGGGATGTCATCTGCCGCATCCATTTCTATACCCTGAAAGAGGACATTCTTCACTGCGCTAGATGCCATCAACGGATCCTGTACAAGGGCGTACCTATTCAGCTCTACCCAGATCTTTCTCGCCATACTTTGGCGCAACGGGCGGCCCTGCGGCCCCTCCTGACCATCTTGCGAGACCAGGGCATCCAATACCGCTGGGGGTTCCCCTTCTCCCTTATGGTCCGTCGGAATGGAAGGACTTACTCCCTGCGATCCCCTGATGACCTGCCGGGTTTTCTTCAGGACCTGGCCCTCCCGGATGTCACTCTGCCGGACTGGCCAATGCTGTTGCCCTTCTCTGCCAAACGTCCTTTGGTGGGCTCGGCTTCTCCACCTGCTAAGTCCCCGAGGCTGGGAACATCCTCAAGGGGCCCGAACAGGCGCAGCCAACGTGTTGCCTTACCTGAGAGACTTACCAAGCCTGCCTCCGAGCCTGGAGGGGCTGATGGGGCCCATGCCTCCGCCACCTGATTAGATGATTTTTGTGGCTCTCTATGACCCCCTGTTTCAGTATTGCTATTTGAAGATTATTTGCATTTCGTCTCCATGTAGCCCCTCCTTGGCTCCCTTTCACTTCCCCCTACCTGTTTTCATTCTGTCTTTATGCAGCAGTCTCTATTTTTGCCTTCACACTTTCTGGCGGCGGCGGGGATGATCCCTCTCTGTCTTTGTTGCCTTTCCTACTCCCACCCCACATAGGTATAGGACCCGCTGGGCAGACGGCCCCTGGGTCCGTGTTCCTTTTACTGTTTCTTCTCCTAGATTAAGCAGCAGTAGCCCCTTCCTGTCTCCTACTGCTTCCTCCATTTCTCTTTTTCTGTTCAGTCACTGACTCTTTCCCTTTCCCCCCTCTCTTTGTTTCTTTTCTCATCCTCTTTTCTCGCTTTCTCTTTTTCTCGCTCCCCCCCCTCTCTAACGCCCTTTTTCTCCTCCCCTCTTTCACCCTCCCCCCTCTCTTTTTCTCCTTCCTCCTTCACCTTTAGCCGCAGGGGAGGTGATCCCCTCCCCCCCCCCTATTCTCTTTCTCCTGACTGCCTTTTACTAATTGTGTTGCCTTTTCTTTTGTGTTCTCATGGCCGACCTCAAGATAGCTACCTTCAACGCCTAAGGGCTGAACATGCCTGAAAAGCGCTCTCAAGTACTCCACCACTTCCACAAACAGAAGGTACACCTAATCTGTTTCCAGGAAACCCACTTCAAGGCACGGCACCCTTCTTAAACGGGAAAAAGCTTTTGCTTTGAAGCAGGCCTTAGGTAAGGTCGCTGATTTAGAACTAGCCCACAAACGTGCACTCTCTGCCTCGGTCCTGGGAGACCTTCTATTGGCCCGACAGGAAGCCAAATGCCTGCTCGACGCCTCCTCAAAACGTGCCCTTCAACTTTGCCGTAGCAAGTTCTACGAGTTCGGTAACAAGAGTGGGCGGTTGTTGGCTAGGGCGCTTCGGGAGCGGGTGACTAGGTCCCACGTTCCCTGCATTAAAACCTCGGGGGGCGGGAAGGTTTTTACCACACCAGAGATAGCCGATACATTCCGTTCCTATTATACAGACCTGTATAATATTGCTCCTGTTGCCCGCTCTGGCCCTGGGCCTGGCTCTTTCCCAGTCACAGATCTACCCAGTCTCCCTCCTGATGCTGCGGAGGAGCTGAATGCTCCATTCACTCAGGCCCAGCTTTTGGGGGTTATTGCATCCCTGCCGGGTGGAAAGAGCCCTGGCCCAGATGGCTTCACGGCGGGCTTTTATAAGGCGTTTGGAGAACGCTTTGCCCCTTTGTTAATAGAGGCTTTCAACGCTGTGGGCCCTGACGCACCCTTCCCCCCTCAATCTACCTTGGCGCATGTCGCGGTCCTCCCTAAACCGGGCAAAGATCTGCAAGTCTGTTCAAGTTACAGGCCAATTTCCCTGTTAAATGTGGACTTGAAAATTTTCGCTAAGCTCATAGCGAACAGACTCAACCCCCATTTGCCTAAGCTAGTTCATTCTGATCAGTCGGGCTTTGTCCCGGGGAGGGAGGCCCGCGACAACACCCATAAGACCCTGGACTTTATTCATTACGCCCGGTCCCGTAATATTCCCCTGATGGTCCTCTCCCTAGACGCCGAAAAAGCGTTTGACCGCATATCGTGGTCTTCCCTACGGGAAGCTTTGCACATCGCCGGCCTTGGCCCCGTCCTGATCTCCAAAATCCTGTCTCTGTACCACTCTCCCTCAGCACGTTTGAGACTTAACGGGTCCCTGTCCAAACCTTTCACATTTTCAATGGTACCCGCCAGGGATGCCCATTGTCTCCTTTATTATATGTCTTAGTTATGGAACACCTCCTGGCCTCTATCCGTAACAGCCCGGACATCTCGGGGGGTTTGTGTTGGCGATCATGAGTATAAGTGCTCGGCTTTTGCCGATGAGCTGTTGGTTTACATAACTAATCCGCATATTTCCCTTCCCTCCCTGATGTCCAGACTGTCCGGATTTGGTGATTGGTCCAATTTTAAAATCAATGTCTCTAAATCTGAGGCATTGAATGCATCTCTCCCTCAACCCCTATTTGCTTCGGTCCAAGCTAACTTCCCCTTCGCATGGCCCTCACCTGGTATCTCTTACTTAGGGATTACCATTCCGGCTGACTTATCCCACTTGTACCAGTATAACTTTGCCCCCTTGCTCTCTCGTTTCTTATCCCACCTGGATAGATGGCATGGGAAAACCCTCTCCTGGTTTGGTAGGGTCAATGCAATCAAAATGACGCTTCTGCCTAAATTGTTATACTTGCTCCAGACCATACCGATAGCCCTCCCAGCTTCCTATTGGCGCGCTTTGCATAGTCGATTCGGTGCCTTTTATATGGGCCTCCGGGCGCTCGCGAGGCGGGAGGCGTGGGCCTGCCTGACTGCCGTCTCTATTATTTAGCGGCCATGCACGCACGCCTTCTGGACCTGCTGCACAGCGCTGCTTCTAAATTATGGGTACGCTTAGCACAGGATGTGTCTCCGGTTACTGTTTCCGGGCTCCCATGGTTGAGGCCCCCGCCTCCCTCCTCCCTGTCTAACTTATCGTTCACCACCTTGCAAACGCTCTCAGTTTTGTGCAAATCGGGAGCGCGGGACTTCTTAATTGACCCATCAGGTCCACTCCTTCCCATAACTGGAAACCCCGCTTTTCCTCCCGGGCTGTCCCAAGGTTCTTTTCTAGGGGGGTTCGGTCCCTCCCCACTACGATTTACCCATGTCCTTACACCCACAGAGCTGCGTCCTTTCACTGATCTGTGTCCGTATACAACACCTCAGGGCCGCTCCCGCTATGACTACATTCAGTTGCAACATTTCTACTCCTCTACCAAGCTTTCCACTCATCTGCACGGGGCACTGACCACTTACGAAACACTTTGCCTTACGCCCTCTCCACCCCCACACACGATAGGTTTTCTTTACCGCCTGCTGCTTTCGGGCTCTTCCTCCTCTTTGCCCCCATTTTGCGGAGCCTGGGAGGCAGAGCTAGGACAGACCTTTACTCCTGCTCAATGGGCTAAATGTTTTCTTCTCACTCATAAGTCAGTCATTGCCAATAGGGGGCAGGAAACTAACTATAAAATACTATCCCGCTGGTATAGGACCCCTGCACAACTCCATAGGTGGTATCCTACTGTGCCTTCAACTTGTTGGCGCTGCGGGTTGGCCCAGGGTACCATGGTGCACATATGGTGGAACTGCTCGGTGCTGACCCGCTTTTGGTCGGACGTCCTGCGCGTCACTAGGTAGGTCACTGGAATTTCTGTTCCGAACTGTCCTGAGGCGGCCTTGCTTTTTCATTTCCCTATATCCTCCTCCTCCTTCCGTAAATCTCTCCTAAGCAACATGCTTCAGGCTGCCAGGGCGGTCATTCCCCGCAGGTGGCGATCTCCGGAACCTCCTACTGTACGTGAGTGGTTGATGGAAATAGCAAACACGCAACGAATGGAGGAGCTGATGGCCCTAACCCCTGCGGAGCATGAGCGCTATAGTAAAACTTGGTTTACATGGATGACCTTCAGAGAGACTCCTGGTTACCGTGCCTTATTAGAACCCCCTACCCCTGCGGCTCCCTAATGTGTTTCTACTTTCTCCCTTCCCTAACTTTGCTGACCCATCCTCTCGTCTTCCCTTGTCTCTCTTCCTGTCCTCCTTCCCTCTATCCCATTCCTGCCCATTTACTTTCTGTTTTTCTGTTGCCTCCTTGGCTTGCACTTTTTTTTTTGCCTTCTGGACTATATCGCTGTAATATTAACAAGTTGGCTGAGGCTACTCCTTGGTCTTTGTCGAGACTCGGCAAAGTTGCACTGTTATATTTTGTTCTGATAGTCGAGCCCAGATTTCATTGGTATAATCAAGTACCCTGAGTACTCGCGGACGATTCTCCGTATTTGGCTTATGTTTGTCAGATTTCTTTGTCTGCCTTGATTTCTGTTACTTTGTATTTTTGAAATAAAAATTTTGAATGATAAAAAAAAAAAAAAAAATCCGATATCTGACCAGGGAATTACACAGCTTGGTCTTTACTCATTACATCACTGCGAAGCGTGACCGCAGAGACCGCTAATTAGCTGTGGCGACCACATGACCACTTCTCCTGAAGCAAGATTAGAGTGCTGATTGGAGGGTGAACGGGGACTCGGTGCAGGATCCCAGGGATAAGTATCAGCTAGTTTGTTGTTTCAATGTTTTGGAGCTAGTTACAATTTTTCTCTCCTTTAACATAGGAGAGAGTGTCAGTCTATTTTCCTATGCATTTTGCTATATAAATAGGCTTACCTTTTATGCCAAAAAATACATGCTAAAATTTGGCACATCATTTCTCTGCTGGCTTTTAACCGAAACCTTGCCCACTTTCAGGTAAGCTCCACTCATTTATCATGCAAGATACAAAAAAAAGTGTCTAAAATGTGTCATACGTCATGTATGGCAATCATTTTGGTGCAGATTGCTCCAGGTTTTGGGTGCAGGCAATTTTATTTATCTCCTCAACTCTATTTGATAATGGAATGGGTAGGGCGAGGCTCAGCCCTGCTTCTGTCGACTAAGGCTAAGTTCGCACTGCCAGTGTGCCCCAACCTGTTCTGGACCCTAGCCTTTTTTAAATGTATTTTTGCACCAAATGGACCCGACTGGATCAGAGCACAACTGACGCCACAAGGTCCCGACGAATCACATTGAGTGGGGTCTGTCCGGGATCTAGTATTTTACTGGAGCTGAGCGAAGGAAAAAATAGGACCTGCAGTATAAATTTTTCCGCTCAAATTCTGATTTTCTGATGGACTAGCCAACGGAGCTCCCTTCATTGGAGCACAATGGCAGTGTGAACAAGTTCTAAAGGTCCAGCCACACTTTAAAAAAAACTCAAAATTCATGTGTGTATTTTTTTTTCTATTCCGTATGGAATTGCAGTGGAAATTCTCCTGGGAAAAGTCAGCGCAAAATTCTGGTTCTGCCCAGGAATAAAAATGACTTCACCTCTTGAATCAGTTGCATACAGACCAGACCAGCAAGAGAAGAGAGTGCTGTCAGACACCAAGGCAGACAACCTGGCAGGGTAGAAGTTATACAACAAAATGTCCCTAGGTGTTGAGACCCTGATATCTGAGGTGCCTTTTTTTAAATTTATTTTTTATTATTGTTTTATTCATATATGCTTTTTTATGTATTTTATTTATTTATTTATTTTTGCTTTTGTATGGTCCACTTATTTTCTTTAGCAAGTGAATTTGAGCAAAGCACACAAAGCAAGAAGTATAATCACAATGTGCAAAGAAGACCACAAAGTGGGCTGTTTTAGGGTGCGTTCACATGCTATTACTAGCAGCGGGTTTCACGCTGTGGGAATCCTTTGCACAACCATTGATTTAAATGGGTCCACAGACAGTTCCCAATAGCAATTTTAAGATCTCTCCACAGGTGTTCAATGGGATTTAGATCTCGACTCATTGCTGGCCACTTCAGAACTCTCCAGTGCTTTGATGCCATCCATTTCTGGGTCCTTTTGACGCATGTTTGGGGTCATTGTCCTGCTGGAAGACTCAAGATCTTGGACGTAAACCAAGCTTTCTGACACTGGGCTGTACAGTGCGACCCAAAATCCATTGGAAATCCTCAGATTTCATGATGCCTTGCACACATTCAAGGCATCCAGTGCCAGGGGCAGCAAAACAACCCCAAAACATCATTGAATCTCCACCATATTTCACTGTAAGTACGGTGTTCTTTTCTTTGTAGGCCCCATTCCATTTCGGTAAACAGTGGAATGATGTGCTTTACCAAAAATCTCTATCTTGGTCTCATCTGTCCACAAGACGTTTTCCCAGAAGGATTTTGGCTTACTCAAGTTCATTTTGGCAAAATGTAGTCTTTCTTTTTAATGTCTCTGTGTCAGCAGTGGGGTCCTACTGCCATAGCGTTTCATTTCATTTAAATGTCGACAGATAGTTTGCGCTGACACTGATGCTCCCTGAGCCTGCAGGACAGCTTGAATATCTTTGGAACTTGTTTGGGGCTGCTTATCCACAATCCGGACTATCCTGTGTTGACACCTTTCATCAATTTCTCTTCCATCCACGCCCAGGGAGATTAGCTACAGTGCCATGGGTTGCAAACTTCTTGATAATGTTGCGTACTGTGGACAAAGGCAAACCTAGGTCTCTGGAGATGGACTTGTAACCTTGAGATTGTTGGTATTTTTCCACAATTTTGGTTCTCAAGTCCCCAAACAGTTCTCTTCTCCTCGTTCTGTTTTCCATGCTTAGTGTGGCACACACAGACACACAATGCAAATTCTAAGTGAACTTCTTTCCTCTTTATCTGCTTTCAGGTGTGATTTTTATTTTGTCAACACCTGTTACTTGCCCCAGGTGAGTTTAAAGGAGCATCACATGCTAGAAACCATCTTAATTTTCCACAATTTTGAAAGGGTGCCAATAATTTTGTTCAGCTTATTTTTGGAGATTGGTGTGACATTATATCCAATTTGCTTATTTTCCTCCCTTTTTTGGTTTAGTTTCAATACACACAAAGGGAATAAACATGTGCATAGCAAAACATGCGTTAATGCAATCCTTTTCTGTAAGAAATACTTCATTTTCTTGAAAAATTTCAGGGGGTGCCAACATTTACGGCCATGACTGTACATGAATGCTGTATCTCCAGATAGAGCCGGGGTGACAGGAGGTAGATCGCTGGGGTCGCAGTAGTCTGACCACCCGCCATCTGACACTCCCTATCCTGCAGATAGGGGATATGTTTTTTTTTAATACTGTATAGCTCCTTTAAGGCTGTGTCTCCAGTCACTTTGAATGTTGTGCTGTGGCTACATTTATACCAGTTCTTAGTTGCATTGCATATTTGAATCTATTTCTCGATATTTTGTTTTATATTTAATAATATAGTTAAACTGTGTAAGCGATATTTAGAACTGTTTTCTACTTGCTGTTTATTCATCTTGTTACTGTAATTAAAGAATAATCACAAGTAGTTTTTATGCAATTGATGAAAACCCTGAGGTAAACCTAGCTTTGAATCTTTCAGTCAGGCTGTCAGACACTGAGCTCTCACCTCCACTCGTGAAATATATGCTGCATATTCATTTCCGTCACATGAAAAATTGAACATGTTATGTATATGAATATACAATATAACAATAGCGCTAAAAGTGGATGTGCCCAACCAAGCTGCTATACTGAAGGTATGAATTCCTGTATGTCATACACAACTATAAGAAATACTTAATGAATATCTAACAGTAAGCGCTATATGGGACTTTTATAAGACACAGCGTGATTTAAAATAAGTGCATACCTGTATAGTTGTGTAGGAGAGTGCCGCGTATTAGTAACAAAGTATCATAGTTCATAAGGTTGAAAAAAGACCAGAGCCCATCTAGTTCAACCTATATCTCTAATGAGTCTCTACTGAGTTGATCCAGGGGAAGGCAAAAAACCCTCATATTAGAGGTACAAATTCCTTCCTGACTCCAAATATGGCAGTCAGACTAAATCTCTGGATCAACATGCTGTCCCTAAATATCTAGTATACATAGCCATCAATGTTATTATTCTCCAAAAATGCATGCAGACCCCTTTTGAACTCTTTTACAGAGTTCCCCATGACCACCTCCTCCGGGAGAGAATTCCACAGTCTCACTGCTCTTCCAGTAAAGAACCCCGTCTGTGCTGGTGTAGAAACCTTCTTTCCTCTAGACATAGAGGATGTCCCCTTGTTATAGATACAGTCCTAGGTATAAATAGATCATGGGAGAGATATCTGTACTGCCCCCTGATATATTTATACATAGTTATTAGGTCTCCCCTAAGCCTTCTTTTTTCAAAAATAAATAACCCTAATTCTGATAATCTTTCTGGGTACTGTAGTCCTCCCATTCTCCGTATTACCCTGGTTGCCCGCCTTTGAACCCTCTCCAGCTCCACTATATCTTTCTTGTACACTGGTGCCCAGTACTGTACACAGTATTCTATGTGTGGTCTGGCTAGTGATTTGTACAGCGGTAGAATTATTTCCTTGTCTCGGGCATCTATGCCCCTATTGATGCATCCCATGATTTTATTTGCCTCGGCAGCAGCTGCCCGACACTGGTCACTACAGCTAAGTTTATTATTAACTAAGACCCCTAAGTTCTTTTCCACATCAGTCGTCCCAAGTGTTCTCCCATTTAATATATAACCCCGTTCCGGATTTTTCCTCCTCATATGCATTACCTTACATCTATCAGTGTTGAACCTCATCTGCCACTTCTCAGCCCAAACCTCCAACCTATCCAGATCCATTTGTAACAGTTCACTGTCCTCTATTGTGTTTACCGCTTTACAGAGTTTAGTTTCAGCTGCAAAGATTGCTACTTTACTAATCAACCCCTCTACAAGGTCATTAACCTCTTCAGGACATAGGGCGTATGGATACGCCCTGAATCCCGAGTCCTTAAGGACCGAGGGCGTATCCATACGCCCGTGGGAATTCCGGCCCCCACCGCTAGCCGGTTGGGGACCGGAGCCGGATGCCTGCTGAAATCGTTCAGCAGGCATCCCGGCATATCGCCCAGGGGGGTCATTATGCCCCCCCATGTCGGCGATCGCCGCAGATCGCTGGACAATTCAGTCCAGCGATCTGCGGCGATTCCGGGTCAATCGGGTCTCCAGTGACCCGGTGACCCGGAATTACTGGCTGTTCGGGGCCGTCTCTGACGGCCCCGAACAGCCAGAGCCTGCAGGGGTGAGGTGGCACTGGTGCCACCTCACGATCGCCCTGATTCGTCGGCCGGATTACCGGCCGACCAATCAGGGCGCCTGCTGCGGGTGTCACTCCCGCACCCGCTCCGCCCCTCTTCTGGAGGACGTGAGCGGGTGCGGGACGTGCACCCCGGGTGCTGGGGACCCCGATCCCCGGCGCCCCTGTTGGGATCGGGGCCCCAGGAGCAGCTGCGGTGGCGGGACTGACCTGCAGCGTCTGGATCGTTGGAGGTGAGGGACAGCCTCCTGCTGTTGCTTAGCAACAGCTCCCAGCATGCAAAAAGGGCATGCTGGGAGCTGTAGTTATGCAACAGCAGGAGGCAGACCACCACAACTCCCAGCATTCCCTTATGGGCATGCTGGGACTTATGGTTTTGCAACAGCTGGAGGCACATTCTTTCTATGGAAAAGTGTACCTTCAGCTGTTGTCTAACTACAACTCCCAGCTTGCACAAACAGCTAAAGTGCATGCTGGGAGTTGTAGTGGTGCATCTGCTGGTTGCATAACTACAACTCCCAGCATGCCCGTTGGCTGTCGGTGACTGCTGAGAGTTGTAGTTTTGCAACAGCTGAAGGCACACTGGTTGTGAAACTCAGAGTTTTTTTTTACCTAACTCAGTGTTTCACGACCGGTGTGCCTCCAGCTGTTGCAAACTACAACTCTCAGCAGTCACCGTACACCATGCACCGTACATGCTGGGAGTTGTAGTTTTGCAACAACTGGAGGCACACTGGTTGTGAAACACTGAGTTAGGTCACAAACTCAGTGATACATAACCAGTGTGCCTACAGTTGTTGCAAAACTGCAACTCTCAGCAGTCACCGACAGCCAACGGGCATGCTGGGAGTTGTAGTTATGCAACAGCTGGATGTCCCCCCCCCCCCAATGTGAACATACAGGGTACACTCACATGGGCGGAGGATTACAGTAAGTATCTGGCTGCAAATTTGAGCTGCCGCAAACTTTCTGCTGCAGCTCAAATTGCCAGCGAGAAACTACTGTGAACCCCCGCCCGTGCGACTGTACCCTAAAAACACTACACTACACTACCACAAAAAATAAAATAAAAAGTAAAAAACACTACATATACACATACCCCTATACAACCCCCCTCCCCAATAAAAATGAAAAACGTCTGGTACGCCACTGTTTCCAGAACGGAGCCTCCAGCTGTTGCAAAACAACTCCCAGTATTGTCGGACAGCCGTTGACTGTCCAGGCATGCTGGGAGTTTTGCAACAGCTGGAGGCACCCTGTTTGGGAATCACTGGCGTAGAATACCCCTATGTCCACCCCTATGCAAGTCCCTAATTTAGGCCTCAAATGCGCATGGCGCTCTCACTTTGGAGCCCTGTCGTATTTCAAGGCAACAGTTTAGGGTCACATATGGGGTATCGCCGTACTCGGGAGAAATTGTGTTACAAATTTTGGGGGGTATTTTCTGCTTTTACCCTTTTTAAAAATGTTAAATTTTTGGGAAACCAAGCATTTTAGGTAAAAAAATAATTTTTTTTTTTACATATGCAAAAGTCGTGAAACACCTGTGGGGTATAAAGGTTCACTTAACCCCTTGTTACGTTCCCCGAGGGGTCTAGTTTCCAAAATGGAATGCCATGTGTTTTTTTTTTTGCGGTCCTGGCACCATAGGGGCTTCCTAAATGCGGCATGCCCCCAGAGCAAAATTTGCTTTCAAAAAGCCAAATGTGACTCCTTCTCTTCCGAGACCTGTAGTGCGCCAGCAGAGCACTTTTCACCCCCATATGGGGTGTTTTCTGAATCGGGAGAAATTGGGCTTCAAATTTTTAGGGGTATTTTCTGCTATTACCCTTTTTAAAAATAAAAATTTTTGGGGAAAACAAGCATTTTAGGTAAAATTTTTTTTTTTTTTTTTTTTTACATTTGCAAAAGTCGTGAAACACCTGTGGGGTATTAAGGTTCACTTTATCCCATGTTACATTCCCCGAGGGGTCTAGTTTCCAAAATGGTATGCCATGTGTTTTTTTTTTGCTGTTCTGGCACCATAAGGGCTTCCTAAAGGTAACATGCCCCCCAAAAACCATTTCAGAAAAACTTACTCTCCAAAATCCCCTTGTCGCTCCTTCCCTTCTGAGCCCTCTACTGCGCCCGCCGAACACTTTACATAGACATAGGAGGTATGTGCTTACTCGAGAGAAATTGGGCTACAAATACAAGTAAAAATTTTGTCCTTTTACCCCTTGTAAAAATTCAAAAATTGGGTCTACAAGAACATGTGAGTATAAAAAATGAAGATTGTGAATTTTCTCCTTCACTTTGCTGCTATTCGTGTGAAACACCTAAAGGGTTAAAACGCTGACTGAATGTCATTTTGAATACTTTGGGGGGTGTAGTTTTTATAATGGGGTCATTTATGGGGTATTTCTAATATGAAGACCCTTCAAATCCACTTCAAACCTGAACTGGTCCCTGAAAAATTCTGAGTTTGAAAATTTTGTGAAAAATCGGAAAATTGCTGCTGACCGTTGAAGCCCTCTGGTGTCTTCCAAAAGTAAAAACACGTCAATTTTATGATGCAAACATAAAGTAGACATATTGTATATGTGAACCAAAAAAAAATTTATTCGTAATATCCATTTTCCTTACAAGTAGAGAGCTTCAAAGTTAGAAAAATGCTAAATTTTCAAATTTTTCATCAAATTTACGGATTTTTCACCAAGAAAGGATGCAAGTATCGACAAAAATTTACCACTATGTTAAAGTAGAATGTGTCACGAAAAAACAATCTCGGAATCAGAATGATAACTAAAAGCATTCCACAGTTATTAATGTTTAAAGTGACAGTGGTCAGATGTGCAAAAAACGCTCCGGTCCTTAAGGCCAAAATGGGCTCCGTCCTGAAGGGGTTAATAAATATATTAAATAGAACAGGACCCAAGACTGACTCCTGTGGTACCCCACTAGTAACAGTCACCCAATCAGAATAAGTACCCTTAATAACCACCCTCTGTTTCCTATCACTGAGCCAGTTACTTACCCACCTACACCCAGCCCGATCCTTCTCATTTTATGCACCAATCTTTTATGTGGCACCGTATCAAATGCTTTGGAAAAATCCAGATGTACGACATCCAGCGATTGCCCCTGGTCCAGCCAGGAGCTCACCACATAAAAGCTGATCAGGTTAGTTTGACAGGACTGATACCTCATAAAGCCATGCTGATATGGTGTCATACATTTATTTTTATCAATATACTCCAAAATAGCATCTCTAAGAAAACCTTCAAACAATTTACATACAATGGCGGTTAAATTAACAGGTCTGTAATTCCCGGGGTCACCTTTTGTCCCCTTTTTAAATATTGCCACCACATTTGCCATGCTCCAGTCCTGGGGAACAGTCCCTGTTACTATATAGTCCCTGAATATTAAAAATAGAGGTCTGTCTATTACAATACTTAATTCCTTAGAACTCGGGGGAGAATGCCATCTGGAACCGGTGATTTGTCTATTTAGAATTTTTGTAGGCGGTACTGTACTTCTTCCTGGGTTAGACAGGTGACCTGTACTGGGGAGTTTATTAGCAATATAGAGGTACACAGGAACGGTGCTTAGGCTCTAAATAGGGGTTGTGGATAAGAAAAAGAAAGTGCCGTAATGTACACTTGTGTGGCTAAAGAAGGCACTATATACCAGTCTGTAATATCGGCATTTGCGCAAGTGGCTGAATAAAATGCAAATCCCGAGTGGTTCTCAGTTGGAGAGATTGCTGAGAAAAACAAAGTCTTATATGTTACATAGGCCACCGTAGCCAATACTGGTTTCCTGTTCCTTTTTAGGTATACTTGTACCTGTGGTTTATGTGCGTTTCCTGTGCGGTAGTTATTCAGATGCTGCTAAGTTCAAGGAAAAGTCTGTGTCCAATGTTGGGAGAGGTGACGGGAGAATGCCCCGGTCAGTGGCATCTGAACTGTGACTTTCTCGGTTCACGGTTAGTGTGATGGTGTTTGACTGTAAGTAGTGACGTCATTATGGTGCCTGTAGAGGTCCACAATCCTTTCCAACGCATTTCGAAAACAAAGACTCAGTTTCCTTAGTCGGGGATGGTATGTCTATAACCTCTGCTGTCTTATATAACCTGTGAATGATGAAACCTCCCATTGTATTGTATATTTTTGTTTTAATTGTATATCTTTATGTGGATGTTAAAATTCAAAGTTGTTTTGGGATTGATGACTAGTTTCAATGTATCGTGTGTTTTAATATATATTATAAAAAATAAAAAAATCTCAAATTCAGAATTCAGGCCATGCGGGATCAAAGTATTAATATCAATAATCCACCTTGATTCGGCTCTACATAGCTACGCTATAAAGTTGCCTCCTCTCCAATTCTGGGTCATTTTTTCTATCCTGAAGAATTTAGATCCAGTAAGTTGGATGTTTTTCTTTATAATGTAAAGACAGGGGATGTGCCTCATATCCCCTTTGAACATTATATGCATGTTCCCCTAATCTGATCCGCAACTGTCTTTTCATGTATGTATTTATGTATAATGATGCAAGGGCATTGAATTCCATATATAATGTCAGATGTTTTGCAGTTTAGATGTCCTTTTATTTTATATTAAGTTTTTTCCTTAGAGTTTTTTATATGAAAAGTTGGGCTAGTATTTTTGATAATTTTGCACATTTTACCAGTGTTTACACGGGAAAAACCCTCTTTTATAGATAAAAATGAAGATGAATGGTTTATTGCATTTTGCACTGGTTTTGCTGCTTGTTTAACTGTGGGAGCAATTTTATTTCCCAAATTTCTGGCTTTTTTATATACAAAAGATGGAGCTGCTGGGATGTGTTTGCCTATTATTTTGTCGCTCAATAGGATATCCCATTGTTTTTTTTTTTACGATTTTCCAAAACAGGTGACTCTGCTTACTGTAGTTGGTGATGATGGGGATTTTAAGTTTTTGAATTATTTACAGCATGGTTTTTCTTGTGTTTTTCTTCCTGCTGTTTTACTATTAGCATTTTCCTTTTTACCTATTCAAATTCCTTATGTATGTTCCTCAATGTATTACTGTCGTACCCTTTACTGATTAATTTATTTTCTAGTTCCAGAGCTTCTTTGTTGTATTGTTCTGTCTCCGTGCAATTTCTGCGTAATCTGAGAAATTGACACGGCGGCATATTCTGTAGCCATATTGGCAAATGGCAGCTTTACATGTGTTTGAAGCTGTTGCTGTCAGTAGGCTTACTATAAGTACTGGTGACAATTTTTGTTCTTAAGGTTAATGGTGAGATCTAAAAAGTTAACCCTAGTCTGACTATATTCTGCAGTAAAATTTTTAAAAAGTGTTCATTTTTATTAATATCCTCTAAAAACAAAAACAGACTAGTTGTATCCCCCTTCCAAAGAAAAACCACGTCGTCTATAAACCATGTCGTCAATAAACCTACCCCCTGGGAAGGCCAATAATATTGGGATTGGTTGTTTTACAGCTTAGTTATCAAAATATATCGACACTCATCTACAACCATGCGTCAAACAACTTCCAGCATATCTTAAAGACACAGCGCATATTTTAGACATTTTGAAAGGAATTAAATGGCAGGACCATTACATCATTGGGACATTAGATATCATTTCATTATATACTATTATTGAACATGATAAAGGCAGGAGAGCTGTGGAACATATTTTACAAAAACAAGAAAGTATGCCAGAAAATCAAATTAATTTTATAGGGGAGTGCATTGCTTTTATTTTGTGGCACAACTATTTTAAATATGAAGAAAAATTTTATAATCAGAGGTGGGCACGGCGATGGGGACCAGGTTCGCACTGTTTTTCTAATCTGTATGTAGCCCTCTTGGAGGAGTCCAAAATCTACCCTGGGCCAACTTGGTGCGAACCTGGTCCTATGGAAAAGGTTTATAGACGACGTGGTTTTTATCTGGAAGGGGGATACTACTAGTCTGACATTGTTTTTAGAGGATATTAATAAAAATTAATACTTTTTAATTTTTACTGCTGAATATAGTTAGACTTTTTTAGATCTCACCATTAACCTCAAGAACAAACAAATTGTCAACAGTACTTATAGTAAGTCAATTCCTCTGATTACGCAGAAATTGCAGAGACAGAACAATACAACAAAGAAGCTCTGGAACTCGAAACTAAATTCATCAGTAAAGGGTACGACAGTAATACATTGACAAACATACATAAGAAAATTGAACAGGTAAACAGGAAAATGCTAATAGTAAAACAGCAGGAAGAGAAACACAAGAAAAACCATGCAGTACATAATTCAAAACTTAAAATTCCCATCACAAACTACAGTAAGCATAGTCCACTTATAGAAACAGAATGTTGGCACTGCTGCAGGGATATCAAGCACTCGGGATTTGGTCTGCGGTGAGTTTATTTCAGACAGGTATAGACAACAGCCTGGTTAAGTAAGCAGAGTCACCTGTTTCGGAAAATCGTAAAAATAAAAACAATGGGATATCCTATTGAGTGACAAAATAATAGGCAAACACATCCCAGCGGCTCCATCTTTTGTTTATAGAAACGCCAGAAATATTGGAAATTAAATTGCTCCCACACTTAAACAAGCAGAAAAACCAGTGCAAAAGGCAATAAATCATCCATCTTCATTTTATCTATAAAAGAGTTTTTTTTCCCCATGCAAACACTGTAAAATGTGCAAAACTGTCAAAAATACTAGCCAAACTTTACAAATAAAAAACTCTAAGGAAAAAACTGAATATAAAATAAATGGACATCTAAACTGCAAAACATCTGGCATTATATATGGAATTCAATGCCCCGACATGCGATGGCCCCGACATATGATCAAATCGACATACGATAGCCTCTCAGAGGCCATCGCATGTCGATGTCAGCATCGACATACGATGCTTTTATATGTCGGGGCCATCGCATTAACTGATATCCGACAGTGCAAAATGCTTAAGCTGCAGCCGGATAGCAGTTTAAGCATCCCGGACAGGTTCGCTTACCTATCCCCGCTGCTTCGGGTCCACTTTGCAATCCTCCGGCGTCTTCTGCATCTTCTCTGGGGTCCGGGCCTCGCTTTCCAGCGTCGTTATTACGTCGCTGCACACGCCGTCCCGGCGCCGCAACGTAATAACATCACCAGAAAGCGAGGCCCGGACACCGGAGAAGATGCGGAAGTTGGAGGATCCCGAAGAAGACGCCGGAGCAGCGGGACAGCATCGGGAGCCCCTGGGACAGCATTGGGACGCGGTCCGGAGCGGCGGGGACAGGCGAGTATAACTTCCTATACTTTACATTGCACTAATCCCTCAACATGCGATGGATTCGACAAACGATGGGTCATTTGGAACGGATTACCATTGTATGTTGAGGGACCACTGTATATGTTGCACGAAAAGACAGTTGCGGATCAGATTAGGGGAACATGCATATAATGTTCAAAGGGGATATGAGGCTCATCCCCTGTCTTTACATTATAAAAACATCAGCAACAATTTACTGGATCTAAATTCTTCAAGATAGAAAAATGACCCCGAATTGGAGAGGAGGCAACTTTATAACGTTACTATGTAGAGCCGAATCAAGGTGGATTATTGATATTAATACTTTGATCCTGCATGGCCTGAATTCTGAATTTGAGATCTTTGGCTTTTTATAATATATATTAAAACACACATGATACATTGGAACTAGTCATTAATCCCAAAACAACTTGGAATTTTAAGATCCACGTAAAGATCTACAAATAAAACTAAAATATACAATACAATGGGAGGTTTCATCATTCACAGGTTATGTAAGACAGCAGAGGTCATAGACATACCATCCCAGACTAAGGAAACACCCTCTTTGATTCCAAAACATGTTGGAAAGGATTGTGGACTTCTACAGCCACCGTAGTGACGTCACTACTTACAGTAAACACTATCAGACTAACCGCGAAGTCATGGTTGAGACGCCGCCGGCCGAGCGTTGTCCCGTCACCTCTCACAACATTGGGCACAGACTTTTCCTTGGACTTGGCAGTGTCTGAATAACTAGCGCACAGGAAACGCACGGAAACCGCAGGTACAAAAATTCCTATAAAGGAACGGGAAACTAGTATTGGCTACAGTGGCCTAGAACAACTCGGGATTTGCATTTTATTCAGCCACTTGCGCAAATGCTGATATTACAGACTGATATATAGTGCCTTTTTTATTGCATATACGGTAGTTTTTATGTATATATGCTATCAGCATTTATTAGCCACACAAGTGTACAATACGGCACTTTCTTTTTCTTATCCACAGCCCCTATTTAGAGCCTATGCACCAATCCTGTGTACCTTTATATTGATAATACGGGGCACTCTCCTATACAACTATACAGGTATGCACTTATTTTACATCATGCTGTGTCTTATAAAAGTCCCATATAGCGCCTACTGTTACATATTCATGTTATGTATGTGATAAGTTTCAAAAATCTGTTTCTAAGCGCAATGATGAAAGCTTCAGGGTTTTTTAAATAGAATTAGCAATGAGGTCTATGGATGATGGGAAAATAGAAATGAGTGTTCATTAGAGGAGATTTATTTGCCCATTAGACAATTGCAGTTTTCAGCAATGGCTGTATCATTTTCTGTGCTGTACGTAATAATGTGAATCCAACACCAAAATAAACCTTGGAGCACATATCACAGAAGAATTGCAAGACCACAGTAAAACATGGGTACACACACTATATTATGAACTACACAAACTGTACAGCCCCTGTAGCATAGTCAAATAAAAAAAATCCCGGAATACCCCTTTAACCAAATTTATCTGAATAAATTTTTACATGAAATCTAAATATCTGCCTGGATACTGTTTTTAGTTAATAATACAGTAAAGGTTCAGTAATCTGGAACACAGAAGTTTAGGTATCTTTCAGATGAAGGTTTATGCATTAACATGAGGCAGTATTACTTTACTGAGAGAATAGTGGATGCATGGAATAGCCTTGCTGTAGAAGTGGTCGCCGCAAATACAGTGAAGGTGTTTAAGGGCTCGTATTTTACCCTGGACCCCTATAGTGTGTCTCAGATGTGCCTGGTCGGAGCGGCAATCTGCTTCTACGAGCAGATACACTGCTGCGATGTGCGAGTCGCTGCGCGCGTGCGCAGTATACTTGCTCACATCGCGGCTGCTCTCAGCCTAGCTCAGGGAGCAGGGGGTGCGCGAGGTGACTCGCACATCGCAGTGTGTCTGCTCATAGTGGCACATTTCCGCTCAGAGCAGGCACATCTGAGACACACTCAGCAAAAATATGCTGTGGATCCGCCCATGTGAATGAGCCCTAAGCATGCATGGGATAGGCATAAGGCTATCCTTCATATGAAATAGGGCTAGGGACCATTACTCATAATATTGGGCAGACTAGATGTACCAAATGGTTCTTATCTGCCGACTCATTCTATGATCCGACCTTAAAGTGAACCTGTCAGATTTTATATACCTGTCTGATGTTTGTCATCAGTAAGTCTGATACAGCTTGCAGGGAGAGCGGAATGCCGATTTATACCACAGAACAGCCCTCTCCAGTTCCATTGCTGTAAATGGACCAAACGTAGTCTTAAAGTAACTAAGTTTGGTCCATTGTTAAAGATGTACTACTTTTGCTTATGAGTCTCACAAGAAAATGGTATACTCTTAAAATAGACCAAACATAATCACTTTTATACTACATTCAGTTCATTGAAAGTGATGAATCTGATGGAGGGGGGGATACACTGTGGTATATGTCCGCAAGACCTTTTTCCAAGCTTGCTCATGTAGAATACAGAATGCTTATGAGATCAAATGTAAGTATAGCCTAATACTGGGCTAGGAAGAAAAAGAAATCACTGGAAAACCACTAAAACCACTAGCAATCAATACAAATCAAAATAAACAAACTGACCAAATCAGCCCAGATAAATGTGCAGGCCACCAACTGTAGCAATAGAGGGGTTGAATAGTAAAGTAGCAATCTTTGCAGATGATACTAAACTCTGTAAAGCGGTAAGCACAATAGAGTACAGTGCACTGTTACAAATGGATCTGTATAGGTTGGAAGTTTGGGTTGGGAAGTGGCAGGTGAGGTTCAACACTGTTAAATATAAGGTCATGCACATGGGGAAGAAAAATCTGGGCTGGAATTATGTGTTAATTGGGAGATCACTTGGGACGACTGACGTGGAAAAGGACTTGGGAGTCTTAGTTAACAGTAAATTTAGCTGTAGTGACCAGAGTCGGGCAGCTGCTGCCGAGGCAAATAAAATCATGGGGTGCATCAATAGGTGCATAGATGCCTACGACAAGGAAATAATTCTACCGCTGTACAAATCACTAGTCAGACCACACATCGAATACTGTGTGCAGTACTGGGCACCAGTGTACAAGAAAGATATAGTGGAGCTGGAGAGGGTTCAAAGACGGGCAACCAGGGTAATATGGGGAATGAGAGGACTAAAGTACCGAGAATGAGAAAAATAACATCGCTGGTAATGTATACTAGATTTATAGGGACAGAACGTTGATCCAGGGATTTATTCTGACTGCCATATTTGGAGTCGGGAAGGAATTTTTTTACCTCTAGTATGAGGATCAACTCGGTAGGGACTCATTAGGGTTATAGGTTGAACTTGATGGACTCTGGTCTTTTTTCAACCTTATGAACTATGTTACTATGTTAATATACCAATGTTACATAAGCAGAACAAAATATATCCCAACGTGGAAAACAAATGAGGACAAAGGATTATCCAAGCAAGATACAGCTCACTCCTGCTGTGCGCACACCTGTGTCTCGGACCCGCCGGCACCGCCCCGGCTTCCACAATAGATCCAACACAAACGAATGTCCAGCACTAGGTATGCGGATAAAATCTTTTCGTTTATTGAAGTTGCACAGGACAAACAGGTACAAGTAGTCTTTCTGACGCGTTTCGCGCTTAGATGCGCTTAGTCATAGAATAAAGACTTCACACTAAAGACACATTAAAATAGTATTTGTGAACAATCACGTGACTGATAGAAATCAGATATGTTGGAAAATGTGGTCCGGATTCTCTCCGATATTTTCTCCGGAATATATCCACATTATTGTCCATCACTTTATTGTATGTATACTCTTAAGAATAAACACAGAGGAAATATAGTGGAGATACATGCATTGGGATGGTTGCCTTAATGTTGTTATTGATATATTATTGTTATTATTAATAAAAAAAAATTTTTTAACCCCTTAAGGACTCAGCCCATTTTGGCCTTAAGGACTCAGACAATTTAATTTTTACGGTTTCATTTTTTCCTCCTCGCCTTCTAAAAATCATAACTCTTTTATATTTTCATCCACAGACTAGTATGGGGGCTTGTTTTTTGCGCGACCAGTTGTCCTTTGTAATGACATCACTCATTATATCATAAAATGTATGGCGCAACCAAAAAACACTATTTTTGTGGGGAAATTAAAACGAAAAACGCAATTTTGCTAATTTTGGAACGTTTTGTTTTCACGCCGTACAATTTATGGAAAAAATTACATGTGTTCTTTATTCTGAGGGTCAATACGATTAAAATGATACCCATTATTATATACTTTTATAATATTGTTGCGCTTAAAAGAAATCACAAACTTTTTAACCAAATTAGTACGTTTATAATCCCTTTATTTTGATGACCTCTAACTTTTTTATTTTTCCGTATAAGTGGCAGTATGGGGGCTCATTTTTTGCGCCATGATCTGTACTTTTTTTTGATACCACATTTGCATATAAAAAACTTTTAATACATTTTTTATAATTTTTTTTTTAAATAAAATGTATTTAAAAAGTAGGAATTTTGGACTTTTTTATTTTTTTTCGTTCACGCCGTTCACCGTACGGGATCATTAACATTTTATTTTAATAGTTCGGACATTTACGCACGCGGCGATGCCAAATATGTCTATAAAAATGTTTTTTACGCTTTTTGGGGGTAAAATAGGAAAAAACGGACGTTTTACTTTTTTATTGGGGGAGGGGATTTTTCACTTTTTTTTTACTTTTACTTTTACATTTTTTTTAAATTTTTTTTCCACTTGAATAGTCCCCATAGGGGACTATTCATAGCAATACCATGATTGCTAATACTGATCTGTTCTATGTATAGGACATAGAACAGATCAGTTTTTTCGGTCATCTTCTGCTCTGGTCTGCTCGATCACAGACCAGAGCAGGAGACGCCGGGAGCCGCACGGAGGAAGGTGAGGGGACCTCCGTGCGGTGTTATGAATGATCGGATCCCCGCAGCAGCGCTGCGGGCGATCCGATCGTTCATTTATATCGCGAACTGCCGCAGATGCCGGGATCTGTATTGATCCCGGCACCTGAGGGGTTAATGGCGGACGCCCGCGAGATCGCGGGCGTCGGCCATTGCCGGCGGGTCCCTGGCTGCGATCAGCAGCCGGGATAAGCCGCGCATGACACGGGCATCGCTCCGATGCCCGCGGTTATGCTTAGGACGTAAATGTACGTCCTGGTGCGTTAAGTACCACCTCACCAGGACGTACATTTACGTCCTGCGTCCTTAAGGGGTTAATAAAAAATTCTTTATTAAGTGGGTTGATAGATTATATTTATACTGTAAATTTAATAAACAGTAAATTTAGTAAACAGTGATTAAATCTAATCTCCGATTCAATCCATCTGGATGTATCGTCTTCAAACAAAACATCCAGAAAGTTTCCCTGTTTAATAAGTGTTTTCTAAGATCTCCCCCTCTTGGGTGTTTATTAACCCTCTCTATACCTTTAACACTCAGGGTATTAGTATTACCTCCGTGAAATTCACTAAAGTGTTTGGTTAAGGCAGATACCCCTATTTTCATACCCTTGGTATCCGAGATGTGTCTGCGGACACGGACTTTTAATTGGTTGCTAGTGGATCCCACATATTGCAGTCTGCATTGTGTACAGGCTGCAAGATATACTACATATTCCGTACTACAGTTAATGTAGCTTGTTATTGGATATGATATATTGGTAGTATAAGATGTAAAATGGTCTGTTTTTTCCATATAATTACATGTTATACATCTGCCGTGTCCGCAGCCCACATTTCCTTTATAACAGGACAAAGGATGGTATATACAGTGCCTTGCAAAAGTATTTGACTTTTTTTTGTATTGTGGTACATTACAGCCTTCAATGTTCAATGTTTTGTTAATCTGAATTTTATGTGATGGATCAGAACACAATAGTCTAAGTTGGTGAAGTGAAATAAGAAAAATAATTAATAAAACCATTGTTTAGAAATAGAAAACAGAAAATTGGCATGTGCATATGTATTCACCCCCTTTTGTTAGGAAGCCTATAAAAAGCTCTTGTGCAACCAATCACTTTAAGAAGTCACATAATTAGGGAAATGATGTCCACCTGTGTGCAATCTAAGTGTCACATGATCTGTCATTACATATACACACCTTGTTTGAAAGGCCCTAGAGGCTGCAACACCTAAGCAAGAGGCATCAGTAACCAAATACTGCCATGAAGACCAAGGAACTCTCCAAACAAGTAAGGGACAATTTTGTTGAGAAGTAAAAGTCTTGGTTAGGTTAAAAAAAAATATCCAAATCTTTGATGATCCCCAGGAGCACCATCAAATCTACCATAACCAAATGGAAAGAACATGGCACAACCGCAAACCTGCCAAGATACGGCCACCCACCAAAACTCACACACCGGGCAAGGAGTGCACAGAGACCTAAGGTAACACTGGAGGAGCTGCAGAGTTCCACAGCAGAGACTTGAGTATATGTATATAGAATGACAAGAAGTCGTACGCTCCATAGAGTTGGGCTTTATAGCAGAATGGCCAGAAGAAAGCCATTACTTTCAGCTAAAAATGAAAAGGCATGTTTTGAGTTTGCGAAAAGACATGTGGTAAACTCCCAAAATGTATGGAGGAAGGTGCTCTGGTCTGAAGAGACTAAAATTGAACTTTTCGGCCATCAAAGAAAACGCTAGGTCTGGCCCAACACATCACATCACCCAAAGAACACCATCCCCACAGTGAAGCATGGTTGTGGCAGCATCATGCTGTGGGAATGTTTTACAGCAACCGGGACTGGGAAACTGGTCAGAGTTGAGGGAAAGATGGATGGTGCTAAATACAGGGATATTCTTGAGCAAAACCTGTACCAGTCTGTGCATGATTTGAGGCTAGGACGGATGTTCACCTTCCAGCAGAACAATGACCCCAAACACACTGCTAAAGTAACACTTAAGTAGTTTAAGGGGAAACATGTAAATGTGTCAAAGCCCAGATCTCAATCCAATAGAAAATCTGTGGTCAGACTTAAAGATTACTGTTCACAAACCATCCAACTTGAAGGAGCTGCAGCAGTTTTGCAAGCTCATAGAGACTTATCCAAAGAGACTTGAAGCTGTGATTGCTGTAAAAGGTGGCTCTACATTGTATTGACTTTAGGGGGGTGAATAGTTATGCACATTGGGGGAGATTTATCAAAACCTGTCCAGAGGAAAAGTAACTGAGTTGCCCATAGCAACCAATCAGATTGTTTCTTTCATTTTTCAGAGGCCTTTTCAAAAATGAAAGTCTGATTGGTTGCTATGGGCAACTGGTCGACTTTTCCTCTAGACAGGTTTTGATAAATCTCCCCTATTGACTTTTTCTGTTATTTTGTCCTATTTGTTATTTGTCACATTAAATAAATAAATAAATTTGTGGGTATGTTCTGTAAATTAAATTACCAAAATCCTCAAACAATCCATGTTAATTCCAGGTTGTGAGGCAACCAAATATGAAAAAAGTCAAGGGGGTGAATACTTTTGCAAGGCACTGTACAAAGATTCTATAGGAAACAAGTGGCACTAAAGGAGAGAGAACGGGGAAGAGATTAGGATGTAGGGAGAGGGGTGGGCCTAATTTACCCTGAAAAAAGGCTGCTAGTCCCTAATCCTAGGTAGTGTGAAATGCATTTAAAGGGGTATTCCAGGCAAAAACTTTTTTTTATATATCAACTGGCTCCGAAAAGTTAAACAGATTTGTAAATTACTTCTATTAAAAAAAATCTTAATCCTTAATAGCTTCTGAAGTTGAGTTGCTGTTTTCTGTCTAACTGCTTTCTGATGACTCACGTCCCGGGAGCTGTCCAGCTCCTATGGGGATATTTTCCCATCACGCAAGGGATATTCTCCCATCATGCACAGCTCCCGGGACGTGACATCATCATTGAGCAGTTAGACAGAAAACTTTAGAAGCTAATAACTATTGGAAGGATTAAGATTTTTTAATAGAAGTCATTTACAAATCTGTTTAACTTTCTGGAGCCAGTTGATATATAAAAAAAAGTTTTTGCCTGGAATACCCCTTTAAAAAGAACTGCCCCACACCAGAACACTACTAGCAAAACCTGAAGAAAACAGGGGAGGGGGGAGGCTTTGTATCTCTATAAATGTAGCTATCTAGAAATGTGAATAGAAGAAGGTATAGTACCCTAGCAAATTGCTATTACAGATCTGTAATGAGAATATTGAGTGACTGGCATTTTAATGAAACTGTTATGTCAAGAGAGAAACAGACCTAGAAACAATAATATGATATATCACTGTGGCCTAAGTCTCTGGTAGAGACTTGAATACATGTGGTTAAAAAACTGTTGTGATAGTGCTGAAGGTAGGTTCCCTTGGGTCATAACAGTGCAGCACAATATGCAAATACTATGTAAACAGTATATGGTTGCATAATCCAGTTCCAATAAGTCAAGATGCTGATAACAGGTTAAACATAGATGAAATAATTCTTAGCAAAAAACAGGAAAAAATCCGCTCACCTCTCCATGTAGATTGTAGCTGCCATGATTCCTGATTGTTCAAGGTGCTGCCGAATACAAGCCGATACACATAAATCAAGAGAGCAAATACATCTAATTATTATTAACCCCTGTAACCTCGGTAACGAACTGTAGATCAAGGGGTAAGTAAATGGAAAATACGCTTGTGAATAATGTTCTGGGATGGGTTGGCTTTAAGGCACCTACTATCTGTAGACTCCTCAAAACAGCTATCTGTGATAATGATCTGGGATCTAGGAATGCAGATGAAAATCAGTCAAATAAGTATGTATACAGCAAGAAAGAAAAAAAAAAAGAAAAATTAAAGAGAAAATGTGTATAAAAGAAAGTACAGTGGTCCCTCAACATACGATGGTAATCCATTCCAAACGGACCCTCGTTTGTTGAAACCATCGCATGTGGAGGGATCCGTGCAATGTAAAGTATAGGACAGTGGTCTACAACCTGCGGACCTCCAGATGTTGCAAAACTACAACACCCAGCATGCCCGGACAGCCATTGGCTGTCCGGGCATGCTGGGTGTAGTAGTTTTGCAACATCTGGAGGTCCGCAGGTTGTAGACCACTGTTAGAGGAAGTTGTACTCTCCTGTCCCCGCCGCTCCGGACAGTCACAGGATGTCGCCTTCCATCACTGTCGCCGCGTCCCCGAGGTGTCCCCGACGCTCCGGTAAGGCCTCTGCTTCCCCGTCACTCGCTCGCTCCGTCGCCGCCATCGTGTTGTTACGCACGCTGCTCCTATTGGAGGACGGGACGGCATGCGCAGCGACGTGATGATGTCGATGGAGTGCGCCGACGATGCAGGGGATCCACAAGAGGACGCGCCAGAGCCCCGAGGACAGGTAAGAGACATCACCGGAGCTCACGGGGCACCGTAAACGGCTATCCGGCGGCAGCTGAAGCAGTCTGCGCTGCCGGATAGCCGTTTATGCGATTGCCCCGACATAAAAAAGCATCGTATGTTGATGCTGCCTTCAACATGCCATGGCCTCTGAGAGGCCATCGCATGTTGAAATTATCGTATGTCAGGGTCATCGTAGGTCGAGGGGTCACTGTATGATCTGAAGCGGCTGTGGTACACCCTGCGTCAGCATCCTCCCAAGCAGATAAAGTGTGGAATTCAGATGAACCCTCAACATATTCATGGTTGTCAAACTCTCAGCAGACAGCTCCTCTATGTAGAAATAGGAAGGTGTCTTCTGCTGCTACTTCATCCATGTAGTTGAATGTGTCATCCGGTTAAACAGTGGAGCGGGTAATGTTTTTTTCTGTAATCTATTGAAGCCAGTAGACTTTACCTTATTGTAACACCATCAGATTTGATGCATTTTACATTTTCATTTCTGCTTCCACAATGCATGAGGAACTTAAAGGGTTTATATAGAAGCATGTAGTAAAGTATTGTACCTGGGACAGCTCATGATGCCTCCATGAAGTGATCAGGGGTTGGGCTTTTTTTAAAGTGGTATTATTTTTGTTTTTAGTTGACACAATGCTTTATTAGATGGTGGCTGTAGCTCAGACGTGTAATGTATAGTGTAGGCTTCATGGTGTTGCTGTATGTTGTGCTTCTGTGCTACTTATTACATATTAAATATTTGTTGTACTATAATCCAGTTTGTGCTTTGACTCTGTATCCAGTGTGTTTGTGATTTGACGGAAGGTTGTAAATTAAACAATTTTTTCAATTAAAAAAAGGCCGATGACTTATAGTAAATAGTAGTAAAAAAATAGTAGAGAGAATTTTCCCCCATGTCAGATGAGCAGCCTGATGGCACAGTCTCCAGCCTCTGTCTCTCCCCTCCTGAACATCTCTATGCTGATTAGTGACCAGAACAACTTTCTTCTGGTCATATATCCGCTTATCAAACAACAGCCTTGGGGATATATGTCCCCTCAGGGAAACCCTGAATAGAGACCCTCTGTGGTCTAAAACTTAATTTTTAATCAATTTCAAAATAATAATTTTTGTGCTCAAAATTACCACTAGGTGGCAGTGTGTGCTTTAAAATTACAGTCCCTATTTGTAGTCATTTTTATTGCATTCTATGCGGGGATGTATCCGATCACGGGGCTCTGTTTGCAGCACTCTGCTCTGACACAGTCTACAGACATAGTGTCACAACGCTCCGTGATCCATCCACATTTTGAGTACGGGGACTGAGCTAAAAACTTCCTCCTCTGTCTCAACATTTCGCTAGTTGGACCTAGCTTTTTCAAGAGTATGAGGTACCTCATACTCTTGAAAAAGCTAGGTCCAACTAGCGAAACGTTGAGACAGAGGAGGAAGTTTTTAGCTCAGTCCCCGTACTCATAATGTGGATGGATCACGGAGCGCTGTGACACTGTCTGTAGACGGTGTCAGAGCAGAGTGCTGCAAACAGAGCCCCGTGATCGGATACATCCCCGCATAGAATGTGATAAAAATTACTACAAATAGGGACTGTAATTTTAAAGCCCAAAAATTTTGAGCACAAAAATTATTATTTTGAAATTGATTAAAAGTTAAGTTTTAGACCACAGAGGGTCTCTATTCAGGGTTTCCCTGAGGGGACATATATCCCCAAGGTGGTTGTTTAATAATTAAGTGCCCGTAGACCCTCTAGGGGGTATTTGTTAAGTCATATATCCGCTTAGACATTAGAGGAGCTAGGGATTAAAAATTGCCATACACTCAATAGCCATCAGTTCTCTCTCCCAACTTCCCCATACACATGAACATTAGGCACAGCCAGACAGATCTGGCAGCTTCTCTCTCCCACAACAATGGGGTCGGTTGGTAAAATCCAACATGCCCAACCTTTCTCTCCCACAACATCATATTTCAATAAAGAATCAGAAGGCTACCATACTCTTCAGACAGTCACCAACTTTAGTCTAAGGTGTTAGAGGTTTAGCTCCTATAACTGATTTAACTGTGAATGAGACAGAGCCGCCGGCACTATATGTAAAATAGAAAACATTTTAACAAAGAACTGTGGAAAAAAGTGTATACTATCATAAGAATAATGCAATAATACAAAATTACATTAAAATGTGTCCATAGTCTTTAACTATTTTGTCTATAAATAATATGGACAACAAATTAATAGCACCATGGAAATCTTTCATATTAGACTGTGAAAAAGCTAATAGAAAAAAATAATAGACAAGTCCTAAATTGATTAATCAGAGATGCTGTCAAAGACATAAAGTAGACGGACAGAATAAAATGCATGTGATGGCCCAGCAATGCTCTCATTAGCATCAATTGTCTTACCCCTCCCTTATCATACCAATGGAGCGGCTTTTCTTTTTTTTCCTAACAATTCAGCTATTGCCAAATGAATACCCAAGTAGAGCAACCATAAAGAACATATGTTGCTAAATTACACTGTTTCTTAGTGATCATCAATTACCAGACTGAGGCAGTAAAAAAAATAAAAAAATAGCTTTCAAATTAACGTCTACTTGTGTTCTAGATAATAGATCCTTCCCTTGTTGTGCTATTGTGGGGTGAAGTTTGGAACTGTATCAGAAGATGTTTTTTTTTTTTATCTTCTTCTATACATCACTCTTTATCCGGGAAGATTAACTTCCATGCAGCATCTGTGTCTGAATGCCTTTCATAATATCTGCAGCTGGGATTGTTGACTTCTGGATGATGCCATGAAAGGAACCGACGCATTTTAAAACCAGAGAAGACAAATCAAACCACTAAAAATATGTAGTTAAAGTTTTGCTGTTGTCTTCTATTCATATACACAGCGTGAAAGCCAGAAAGGTTGCACTCTTATGTGGATAAAAATGTAATTAAACACATAGGCCCAGATTTATCAAAGAATGTCTACGGTAGAGCTATTTTCCCATGTTTATTTGGGTGGTGGGTTTGACTAGCAGGCATCTTATTTATCAAGAAGGTGCAGCAGGATGATGAATTTTGAGCAGCTCTGCTGTGGTGGGAAAAGCTCTACCACATGCACTTATTCTAGACGCTTGTGAGGGAGGGAAGTAGACACTTTCCCGGGTCCTGAATTTGGCAGGTTAGATGTTTTTACTTAATTTCACAGAGCTGCTGGGACATTTCTACTTGCATTTTAAACGCTACACACTACAATCAAATTTGATTGCGGTGTCTTAGGGGTTAAAGCCGGGCATCACCATCATCGGTGATGTCTGGCATTAGAGATGGGTCCCTGGTGACAGCCACCAGGACCACCCAGCTATGACCCGCGCTCAGCTCCTGAGCGCCTGTCCTAGAAGGGGAGTGGGACGCTGTCGTCCACAAGAGGTTAAAGATTGAATTGCGGAAGGTAGAAGTGATTCTCCCACCTACTGGTAGGTGGTGTAGCTTTGCACCGAAAAAAGTACCTTTCAGCACAAAATAGTGACTTTTGACAAAAGTCGTAAATGATAAATACGTGACCACTGCATGGTCAAAAAGAAAAAGTTCTACGGGTAGGCAAAAAGATTAAAACTGTCTACATCAAAAGACGCGTAAAAGTCTCACAATATGCTGCTTGCGCCTGAACTGCGCCTAAACATAGACAAAAAAATAAAATGCTCTAAAAGCAATGATAAATCTCCCCCATACCCCTTATGGTTTTTAAAGCTTTGTTTTAAATCTCCTTAAAGTGGACATAATAGAAGATCTTCAAAAAAAAGAAGAAGAAGAAAAAAAAGGTTTTCCTTCTTATGCTCTCTGCTGCCACCTCTGTCCGTGTCCAGAGTAGGAGAGGTTTGCTATAGGAATTTGCTTGCTCCTACTCTGGACAATTCCTGGCATGGTCAGAGGTGTCAGCAGAGAGTGTGGTCAGACATAAAAGAACAACTCAACTTCCTGTGGAACATACAGCAGCTGTTAAGTGCTGGAAGGATTAAGATTTTTAAATTGAAGTAATTTAAAAATCTGTTTAACCTCCTTGCACCAGTTGATTTGAAAACATTTGTTTTCCACCAGACTAAATACCTTGTAACACATTACTATGTGTATTCTAGAGCATATTGGCCAGGGTTTTGTGCATTTGTAGCTAGTTTTTAGTCCCTAATATTTAATAATTAAAGAACTTCATAGTATTTTGGTTTGTCTTTTATACTGTGAAACCAATGTATGGTCTTGCACATTGTGCTGCAGCTCAGCTTCAGGGTGATGGCAATATTCTTAAAGCGTACCCGTCAGATCACTCAAAAAAACAAAACTGTTATATGTTGCTCAGTATCTCATCCTGATCATGTACGTGTACTTTGTATGTGTCTGTGACCTACATTTATCTCAGAATTTACTTTATTTCTGAAATACCTTAATTTTATCTACCAGAAGCAGGGGGCAGGTACTCAATGTGATAACCACTCCCTCTCCTCAGTCCAGTGCTTCCCAACCAGGGTGCCTCCAGCTGTTGCAAAACTACAGCTCCCAGCATGCCCACACATCATTTGGCTGTGCAGGCATACTGGGAGTTTTAGTTTTGAAACAGCATGAGGATATGATTGTAGTCCCCCTTTATTACACACACACACACACACACACACACACACTGGGTTCATATATTCTTACACATACACATTAGAAAGACACACTGTTATACACACATACACATATATCCACACACACACACACACACACACACACACACACACACACACACACACATACATACATGCTTGGACACTTACTTTTTCATCTGCAATGCATGTTTATGCCTCTCTCATTGATGTCTGCTGTGTGAGAGTCGGCAGCAGGCTTCCTTCCCCTCCCCTTCTCTTCACATGAGTCTCTGCAGTGTGTACAGCCCCTCCCCCCTCCAAAACGTCCCGGAGTCCAGGACGAAGAAGTGTTCACAGAAGCACTGAATGCATTCCAGGAGGCAGAGGGGGCAGTTCTTTGACTGACTTTTTCAGTATGAAATACTGAAAATGTTCTAATGAAAGCAAATGCAAAACCTATTGTTTTTGCATGCTTTAAAACATATCAAAAGTTTTTATATCTGACAGTGCCTATTTAAAGCCCAGGCCATCTTTATGTAAAGCGACAATTCTTTTCCTCAGATCCTCAGAGAGTTTCTTGCCATGGGATGGTGTGTTGAAACTACAGTAAACAGTATTAGGCTGGGTTCACACCACGTTTTAGCCATCCAACGGGTACATTTCAAAACTGGACACAGCTGTATCCCTGCTGGACCTGCGCCACATCTCCTTCATTTAAATGTGTCGATTGGAGTTGGATAGTGACTCCGGTCTGCTCATTTTTGCACCACATCTGGTTTTGTTACTGGACTGAAAACCGTGGTAACCGGTTTTAAGTCCGGCAATAAAACTGATACAGTGCAAAAATGAGCCGTCCGGAGTCACTATCTGACTCCGGTCGGCACATTTAAATGAAGGAGATGTGGAGGGGATATGGCAACGGACGGTTTTGAAATTTCCCCATCGGATCCGGCAGCCGGATGGCTTAAAGGAGTAGTTTGGCACACACTTTTCTTATTTTATCTGGTCCGGGCTGCAAATAAAAAAGAAAACAAACTTTCTCTTACCTGCCAACGCGCCCCAGGAGCTCCGGTACAGTTGTTCGGTTGCCGGGCTCTTTGCTTCTTATTTCCTGTTAGCCCGGCACGTCACACGGAGCTTCAGCCTTTCACCGGCCACAGCGATGTCCCGTCTAGGCTGGTGATAGGCTGAAGCTCCGTGTGACGTGCCGGGCTAACAGGAAGTAAGAAGCAAACAGCCCGGGGACAGAACACCTGTACCGGAGCTCCTGGGGGGCATTGGCAGGTAAGAGAAAGTTTGTTTTATTTATTTTTTTGTAACCCAGACCGGATAAAATAAGAAAAGTGCGCACTGGACTACACCTTTTAAAGTGGTGTGAATGCACCCTTACAGAGTTTGTGAGTGACACCTACTCCCCTTTAACACCTGAGACCTTGTAACATCAATGAGTCACATGACACTGGGGAGGAGAAATGGCTACTGGTGTACTCTTGCTGCTAAGGTTTAGACATTATTTTGAGGGGACATAGCATTAAACACTGTTATACAGGCCGTACACTCCATACTTTACGTTGTAGCAGAGTGTCCTTTCTTTAGTGATGTCACATGAAAAGATATACTAAAATATTTACAAAAATATTTACAAAAATGTGACGGGTGTACTCCCTTATGTACGATACTGTAATTATTCATATAATAAATATTCCACTGTTGTGTCTGAAAAAAAGATGACATTTCTTGTTTTCTGCAACTAACTTATCAGCTTTACAGGATTCATTGGGACAGAATAAGCAGAGATACCTCCTCATTTGAACTAGATTTGATGAAATATGTTTTCTAGTGTTGGAGGAACATATGAGGCAGAATGGCAATACTGTACAAATAGCTTTAACCCTGCATTCACCTCCTCCCCTTTTAAGTGACTGGTGGTGGGGCTATACTCCATTACAAAATTACTTACACTATTGATGTTTTTCTAACAATTGATTCCTATTCATTGCTCAGCCCCCAGGAATATTTTCAGAATAAAAAAAAAAAAAACTTCATTAACATAATAAGCATATTTCTATTGTTCTTTCTTACATTTAATAAAATAATATTTTGCACTAAAGACATTGCCTTATGAAAAGGTGGTCTGTCTTGGATATTCAATGTTCATATTCCAAATGAATTTGAGAAAAGGGGGGAGGGGTCACCTTTTAAAGCAGAGAGCAGCCTTAGAAATAGAGCCTTCCAATGGTGGTTCTGCCTTGATCATGCATTACAAGAACTGTGCATTGATTTCAGTAAGCACTATGCAGTATGTTATTTCTACTGCAGTGACAAAGCAGGTTTCACAGCGGTTTGCGAGATATTAATATATATTTTCAATAGACAGAAAGCAGAAACAGCGATGCCGAGAACCATCGGTATTCTGTAGCAGATAGCTTCCAATGCCGTACTTTGATATAAGCCACACACGGTATATGCTGAGCTACTTCTAGCTGGTGCTATCTTGTGATGCACATAGTGCAATGTGAATACCTCCAGGAAGAATAAAGATGCACTCATCACGCCCTGTAGCAGGTAACTTCTTTTATTTCGGTGTAACGTCAAGCAGAACCCTTGCAGCCAACGTGGGGAGTATGTGCAGGACGCTATAAATGTCTAAGCTTCCTGCACATACTTTGTAGTTGGTTGCAAGGGTTCTGCTTGAAGTTACACCGAAATAATGCTATAGGACGTGGTGAGTGCATCTTTATTCTTCCTGGAAGTATTAAAGGGGTTATCCAGGAAAAAACTTTTTTTTATATATCAACTGGCTCCAGAAAGTTAAACAGATTTGTAAATTACTTCTATTAAAAAATCTTAATCCTTTCAGTATTTTATGAGCTTCTGAAGTTAAGGTTGTTCTTTCCTGTGTAAGTCCTCTCTGATGACACGTGTCTCGGGAACCGCCCAGTTTAGAAGCAAATCCCCATAGCAAACCTCTTCTAAACTGGGCAGTTCCCAAGACACGTGTCATCAGAGAGCACTTAGATAGAAAAGAACAACCTTAACCCCTTAAGGACCAAGGACGTACCGGTACGTCCTTGGTCCTGCTCTTCTGATATAACGCGGGGTTACACAGTAACCCCGCGTCATATCATGGCGGGCCCGGCGTCATAGTGAAGCCGGGACCCGCCTCTAATAGCACGCAGCGCCGATCGCGGCGCCGCGCGCTATTAACCCTTTAGCCGCGCGCTCAAAGCTGAGCCGTGCGGCTAAAAGTGAAAGTTCCCGGCTAGCTCAGTCGGGCTGTTCGGGATAGCCGCGGCTAATCGCGGCATCCCGAACAGCTGACAGGACAGCGGGAGGGCCCCTACCTGCCTCCTCGCTGTCCGATCGCCGAATGACTGCTCAGTGCCTGAGATCCAGGCATGAGCAGTCATCCGGCAGAATCGTTGATCACTGGTTTCTTATGAGAAACCAGTGATCAACATAGAAGATCAGTGTGTGCAGTGTTATAGGTCACTATGGGACCCATAACACTGCAAAAAAAAAGTGAAAAAAAAAGTGAATAAAGATCATTTAACTCCTCCCCTATTAAAAGTTTGAATCACCCCCCTTTTCCAATAAAAAAAAAAACACAGTGTAAATAAAAATTAAAATAAACATATGTGGTATCACCGCGTGCGGAAATGTCCGAATTATAAAAATATATCATTAATTAAACCGCTCGGTCAATGGCGTGCGCGCAAAAAAATTCCAAAGTCCAAAATAGTGCATTTTTGGTCACTTTTTATATCATTTAAAAATGAATAAAAAATGATCAATAAGTCCTATCAATGCAAAAATGGTACCATTAAAAACTTCAGATCACGGCACAAAAAATGAGCCCTCATACCGCCCCATACACGGAAAAATAAAAAAGTTATAGGGGTCAGAAGATGACAATTTTAAACGTATTAATTTTCCTGCATGTAGTTATGATTTTTTCCAGAAGTCCGACAAAATCAAACCTATATAAGTAGGGTATCATTTTAATCGTATGGACCTACAGAATACATATCAGGTGTCATTTTTACCAAAAAATGTACTACGTAGAAACGGAAGCCCCCAAAAGTTACAAAACAGCGTTTTTTTTTCAATTTTGTCGCACAATGATTTTTTTTCCCGCTTCACCATAGATTTTTGGGCAAAATGACTGACGTCATTACAAAGTAGAATTGGTAGCGCAAAAAATAAGCCATCATATGGATTTTTAGGTGTAAATTTGAAAGAGTTATGATTTTTTAAAGGCAAGGAGCAAAAAACAAAAATGCAAAAACGGAAAAACCTCCGGTCCTTAAGGGGTTAAAGAGGTACTCCACTGCCCCAGAATTGGGAGCATTTTGTTCTGAATGCTGGGTGCTGACTACAGGGGTCGTGATGTCATGGTCACACCCCTCAATGCAGGTCTATGGGAGGGGGCGTGACAGGTGCCACGCCCCCTCCTATAGACTTGCATTGAGGGGTGTGGCCGTGATGTCGCGACCCCCGCAGCCCACACCCAGCGTTCGGAACAAAATGTTCCCAATGCTGGGGCAGTGGAGTACCCCTTTAACTTCAGAAGCTCATAAGTACTGAAAGGATTAAGATTTTTTAATAGAAGTAATTTACAAATATGTTTAACTTTCTGGAGCCAGTTGATATATATAAAAAAGTTATTTTTTCCTGGATAACCCCTTTAACCTGTTGGGGACGAAGGGCGTATGCATACGCCCTTGCGTCCTGGTACTTATGGACGAAGGGCGTATCCATACGCCCGTGGGAATTTCGGCCCCCGGGGTGACTGCTGATATCTATCAGCAGGCACCCCGTGCAAATGCCCAGGGGGGTCATTAGACCCCACCATGTCGGCGATCGGCGCAAATCGCAAGTGAATTCACACTTGTGATTAGCGCCGATTCCGGGTCATTACGGGTCTATGGTGACCCGGAATAGAAGGGGGATCGCGGGTGTCTAAGACACCCACGATCCCCCTAAAGCGATAGGAGTGAGGTGGTAGAGTTGCCACCCCTCCTATCTCTGCTATTGGTGGTCTAGACGCGACCACCAATAGCAGATCAGGGGCGGAGGGGTTTACTTTCGTTTTCCCCGTCCTGCCCTCCCACAATAGGCGGGGCAGAACGAGGAAAACGAAGAGGAGCGGCGCCGGAGTCCACTTACCCCTCCGGAGGCAGCGGAGCGACGGGAATCGGCGGGCGGCGACGGAGATTGGCGGCGGCGTGCGGCAGAAGAGGATGGCTCCCGGATGCGACGGAAGCCGGTGAGTAGTTGCCTAGCAACATCTAGAGGGCTACAGTCTGAGACCACTATAGGGGTCTCTAGACTGTAGCCCTCCAGATGTTGCAAAACTACAACTCCCAGCATGCCCAGACAGCTGTTTGCTGTGTGGGCATGCTGGAATTTGTAGTTTTGCAACAGCTGGAGGTCTGCAGTTTAGAGACCACTGCACAGTGATCTCTATACTGCCCTCTAGATCTTGCAAAACTACACCTCCTAGCATGCCCACACAGCTGTTTGCTGTCTGGGCATGCTGGGAGTTGTAGTTTTGCAACATCTGGAGGTCCACAGTTTGGAGATCACTGTTCAGTGGTCTCTAAATTGTAGCACTCCAGATGTTGCAAAACTACAAATTCCAGCATGCCCACACAGAAAACAGCTGTCTCGGCATGCTGGGAGTTGTAGTTGCGTACCTCCAGCTGTTGCCTAACTACATCTCCCAGCATGCCCTTCTGTGATCAGTCATGCCGGGAATTGTAGTTTTGCAACAGCTGGAGGCACACTGGTTGGAAAATACTGAGTTAGGTAACAGAACCTAACTCAGTATTTCCCAACCAGTGTGCCTCCAGCTGTTTCAAAAGTACAACTCCCAGCATGTACTGACAGACCGTGCATGCTGGGAGTTGTAGTTTTGCAACAGCTGGAGGCTCACTGGTTGGAAAATACTGAGTTAGGTAACAGAACCTAACTGAAGGTTTTCCAAGCAGTGTGCCTCCAGCTGTTGCAAAACTACAACTCCCAGCATGTACTGACAGACCGTGCATGCTGGGAGTTGTAGTTTTGAAACAGCTGGAGGTTTGCGCCCCCCCCCCCCCCCCCCATGTGAACGTACAGGGTAAATTCACACTGGCGGGTTTACAGCAAGTTTCCTGCTTCAAGTATGAGCTGCGGCACATTTTTCGCTGCAGCACAAATTCCTAGCGGGAAACTCACCGTAACCCGCCAGTGTGAATGTACCCTAAAAACACTACACTACACTAACACCTAATAAAGAGTAAAACACTACATAAACACCCCCTTACACTGCCCCCCCCCCCCCAATAAAAATGAAAAACGTATTGTACAGCAGTGTTTCCAAAACGGAGCCTCCAGCTGTTGCAAAACAACAACTCCCAGCATTTCCGGACAGCCACTGACTGTCCAGACATGCTGGGAGTTTAGCAACAGCTGGAGGCTATGTCCACCCCTATGCAATCTCTAATTTAGTCCTCAAATGCGCATGGTGCTCTCTCACTTTGGAGGCCTGTCGTATTTCAAGGAAACAGTTTAGGGACACATATGGGGTATCGCCGTACTCGGGAGAAATTGCACTACAAATTTTGGGGGGCTTTTTCTCCTTTTACCCCTTATGAAAAGGAAAAGTTGGGGTCTACACCAGTCTGTTAAAAATAAAATAATTTTTACACTAACATGCTGGTGTTGCCCTTTACTTTTTATTTTCACAAGAGGTAAAAGGAAAAAAAGACCCCCAAAATTTGTAACGCAATTTCTGCTGAGTACGGAAATACCCCATATGTGGGCGTAAAATACTCTGCGGGCGCATAACAGGGCTCAGGAGTGAGAGTGCACCATGTACATTTGAGGCCTAAATTGGTGATTTGCACAGGGGTGGCTGATTTTACAGCGGTTCTGACATAAACCCCCCAAAAAAAATACCCACATGTGACCGCATTTTGGAAACTACACCCCTCACGGAATGTAATAAGGGGTACAGTGAGCATTTACGCCCCACAGGGGTCTGACAGATTTTTGGAACAGTGGTACGTGAAAATGAAAAATGTAATTTTTTTGTTTGCACAGCCCACTGTTCCAGAGATCTGTCAAATGCCAGTGGGGTGTAAATGCTCACTGTACCCCTTATTACATTCTGTGAGGGGTGTAGTTTCCAAAATGGGGGTCACATGTGGGGGGGTCCACTGTTCTGGCACCACGGGGGGCTTTGTAAATGCACATGGCCCCCGACTTCCATTCCAAACAAATGATCTCTCTAAAAGCTCAATGGCGCTCCTTCTCTTCTGAGCATTGTAGTTCGCTCGCAGTGCACTTGACGTCCAAACATGGGGTATTTCCATACTCAGAAGAAATGGGGTTACAAATTTTGGGGGGCATTTTCTCCTATTACTCTTTGTAAAAAGTAAAATTTGGGGAAAAACCAGCATTTTAGTGGAAAAATATATTTTTTTCATTTACACATCCGACTTTAACAAAAAGTTGTCAAACACCTGTGGGGTGTTAAGGCTCACCGTACCCCTTGTTACGTTCCTTGAGGGGTGTCGTTTCCATAATAGTGTGTGATGTGTTTTTTTTTGCTGTCCTGGCACCATAGGGGCTTCCTAAATGGGACATGCCCCCCAAAAACCATTTCAGAAAAACTCACTCTCCTAAATCCCATTGGGGGGCATTTACTAATCTTTTACTATGTAGTCTGGTTTTTACCCTGTTTTTTTCTACTTCATTTTTGACTATGTGCGACAAATTTACTAAATTGTTGCACGGCATTAATAAATTTGGCACACACAGGCAAAAGTGGGAAATTTACTTCATGTAGTAGAAAAAATAGTCGGTTCCTTTTTCCTGCTGTCTGAATAGGTTTGGCTGCTGGTTTCCTTCTGGATCTTTTGTTTTTGAGTTTTTTTTTAGCTTTTTCACCACATCTAAATAATTCAATAACTACAGTGGTCCCTCAAGTTACAATATTAATTGGTTCCAGGAAAACCATTGTAAGTTGAAACCATTGTATGTTGAGACCATAACTCTATGGAAACAGGGTAATTGGTTCTAAAGGCACCAAAATGTCATCCAAAAATAGGAAAAAGTGACAAAGAAAAATAAGTAGATAACTGATATAGATAAAGCAAATCCTTACATATAAAAGTAATAAAGATCTGCTGGGAGCTGTAAATCACTGTCTATGTCAGTGTTTCCCAAGCAGGGAGCCTCCAGCTGTTGCAAAACTATAACTCCCAGCATGCCTGGACAGCCAAAGGCTGTCCGGGCATGCTGGGAGTTGTAGTTTTGCAAAAAATGGGGCCACCCTGCTTGGCAAACACTGGTCTATGTAGAGGACAGGAGCTTCTTCAGGGGTCCTGTACAGTACAGGCAATGTCCAAAACAAGTAATGGAGTTGCCCTCACCTGGTGTCCAAAAGAGCAGCTAACCCTGATACAGGTAAAGTGTACAGAACATGTAATACCAGTCAGTGCATACACTTCAGTAATACAGGGGTTTTACCAGTGAATGCCCATTTTGATTGGTTGGTTCTTCCAGCCATTGACACGTTTTACAGATCTGGACTGTCTGTAGCATTGTATGTTGAGTCTGGTTTCAACTTACGATGGTCCAGAAAAGACCATTGTATGTTGAAACTATTGTATGTTGAGGCCATTGTAAGTTGAGGGATCACTGTAAATTGTAGTCATGGCTCAGAAGTGGTAAACGGCGTTTAGTGTGTGTGTGTGTGTGTGTGTGTTTATTACATTTTTTTAACACAGTTTTTTTCTCCCTAAATGTACTTACACTTTTTTTTTTTTTGGTTACTTCTTCTACAGATCTGTGTATCCTGTGGACTCCTTCGGATTCGGTGGACTACTTCGATGACCAGCGTTTTTCTTTGCTTGATGTTAATAAAATGGTTAACGAGGGCTTGTGGGGGAGTGTTTTTTGTAATAAATTTTTTTTAAAACCTGTTGTGTTTTATTTTTATTTTACTTTACTAGACAGGCTTAGTAGTGGAAGCTGTCTTATAGACTAAGTCCATTACTAAGCCGGGCTTAGCGTTAGCCACAAAAACAGCTAGCGCTAACCCCCAATTATTACCCCGGTACCCAACACCACAGGGGTGCCGGGAAGAGCCGGTACCAACAGGCCCGGAGCGTCAAAAATGGCGCTCCTGGGCCTAGGCGGTAACAGGCTGGCGTTATTTAGGTTGGGGAGGGCCAGTAACAATGGTCCTCGCCCACCCTGGTAACGTCAGGCTGTTACTGTTTGGTTGGTATTTGGTTGAGAATAAAAATAGGGGGACCCTATGCGTTTTTTTAATATATTTAATTATTTATTTTAAAAAAAACGCATAGGGTCCCCCCTATTTTCATTCTCAGCCAAATACCAACCAAACAGTAACAGCCTGACGTTCCCAGGGTGGGCGAGGACCATTGTTACTGGCCCTCCCCAGCCTAAATAACGCCAGCCTGTTACCGCCTAGGCCCAGGAGCGCCATTTTTGACGCTCCAGGCCTGTTGGTACCGGCTCTTCCCGGCACCCCTGTGGCGTTGGGTACCGGGGTAATAATAGGGGGTTAGCACTAGCTGTTTTTGTGGCTAGCGCTAAGCCCAGGTTAGTAATGGACTCTGTCTATAAGACAGCTTCCACTACTAAGCCTGTCTAGTAAAGTAAGAAAAAAACACAACAGGTTTTAAAAAATTTTTATTACAAAAAACACTCCCCCACAAGCCCTCGTTAACCATTTTATTAAAATCAAACAAAGAAAAACGCTGGTCATCGAAGTAGTCCACCGAATCCGAAGGAGTCCACAGGATAAACGGATCTGAAATGAGAAGAAAACAAAAAAATGGGTTAGTACATTTATTATCACCTGCTCACACATCTCCCGCCCCGCACGACTACAACTGCCAGCATGCCCTTACAGTAAGGACATGCTGGGAGTTGTAGTTGTGTGGTGCAGGAGATGTGTGAGCAGGTGATAATAAATGTGACAAGCTTGTCCCCTGCCCCCAGCTGCAGGACTACAACTCCCAGCATGCCCTTACAGTAAGGTGGGGCGGAGGCCGGGCACAGTGTTTCCCAACCTGGGACTTGTAGTTTTGCAACATCTGGAGGCACCCTGGTTGGGAAACACTGTTTTAGGCCAGTGTTTCCCAACCAGGGTGCCTCCAGATGTTGCAAAACTACAAGCCCCAGCATGCCTGGACAGTCAAAGGCTGTCTAGGCATGCTGGGAGTTGTAGTTTTGCAACATCTGGAGGCAACCTGGCTGGGAAACACTGGAATAAAACAGTGTTTCCCAACCAAGGTGCCTCCAGATGTTGCAAAACTACAAGTCCCAGCATGCCTGGACAGTCAAAGGCTGTCTAGGCATGCTGGGAGTTGTAGTTTTGCAACATCTGGAGGCAACCTGGCTGGGAAACACTGGCCTAAAACAGTGTTTCCCAACCAGGGTGCCTCCAGATGTTGCAAAACTACAAGTCCCAGCATGCCTGGACAGTCAAAGGCTGTCTAGGCATGCTGGGAGTTGTAGTTTTGCAACATCTGGAGGCAACCTGGCTGGGAAACACTGGCCTAAAACAGTGTTTCCCAACCAGGGTGCCTCCAGATGTTGCAAAACTACAAGCCCCAGCATGCCTGGACAGTCAATGGCTGTCCAGGCATGCTGGGAGTTGTAGTCTTGCAACATCTGGAGGCACCCTGGTTGGGAAACACTGTTTTAGGCCAGTGTTTCCCAACAAGGGTGCCTCCAGCTGTTGCAAAACTACAACTCCCAGCATGCCCGGACAGCCAATGGCTGTCCAGGCATGCTGGGAGTTGTAGTCTTGCAACATCTGGAGGCACCCTTGTTGGGAAACACTGGCCTAAAACAGTGTTTCCCAACCAGGGTGCCTCCAGATGTTGCAAAACTACAAGCCCCAGCATGCCTGGACAGTCAAAGGCTGTCCAGGCATGCTGGGAGTTGTAGTCTTGCAACATCTGGAGGCACCCTGGTTGGGAAACACTGGCCTAAAACAGTGTTTCCCAACCAGGGTGACTGTTTTAGGCCAGTGTTTCCCAACATCTGGAGGCACCCTGGTTGGGAAACACTGTTTTAGCCCAGTGTTTCCCAACCAGGGTGCCTCCAGATGTTGCAAAACTACAACTCCCAGCATGCCTGGACAGTCAAAGGCTGTCTAGGCATGCTGGGAGTTGTAGTTTTGCAACATCTGGAGGCAACCTGGCTGGGAAACACTGGCCTAAAACAGTGTTTCCCAACAATGGTGCCTCCAGCTGTTGCAAAACTACAACTCCCAGCATGCCCGGACAGCCAAAGGGTGTCCAGGCATGCTGGGAGTTGTAGTCTTGCAACATTTGGAGGCACCCTGGTTGGGAAGCTTGCGCAACTTACCGGCTTCCGTAGGATCCAGCGCTGCACGACACTGCCGCGCGACGATCTCCGTCAGCGATCGTCGCTGGAGCCTCGGAAGGGTAAGTGAACTTCTTCGCCCGTCCCCTTCAGCTGTTTAGTTTTGCAACAGCTGGAGGACTACAGTTTACAGACCACACACCAGTGGTCTGCAAACTGTGGCCCTCCAGCTGTTGCAAAACTACAACACCCAGCATGCCCTGACAGCCAAAGCCTATGGCTCTCAGGGCAGGAGCCCGGGCTGACATTACAGTGCAGCCGCCCGGGCTCCTCATACGGTCTCCCCGCTACCCACCCCCCCCCTTGTCTCCCGCCCGGGCTCCTCATACGGCCTCCCCGCTACCCCCCCCCCTTGTCTCCCGCCCGCGCCGCTCAGCTCCCGCTGCTACAAGACCACAACTCCCAGCGTGTCCTCACTGTAAGGCCATGCTGGGACTTGTAGTCTTGCAACAGCAGACAGATGGGAGTTGTGTGGCGCTGGCAGGTGAGAAGGGGGGTTGTAAATCACTGCAGTGTCCCGGTAGCGCAGTGAGGGTAGCGGGGAGAAAGTATGTCGGAGCCCGGGCGGCAGCAGCTTTTCCTGCTCCATGTTGGAGCTGGAGTAAATTTAGTCAATTTTTATGGCCGTTGCGACAGTTTATTGCGCAACTGCGACTGTCTCAGTTAATAAATTCCTGACCACTGCAAGTCAAAACTGAAAACTTGCGTAAATTAAGCGGGAATTTTTTTTTTGACTTTCTAGCTCTTGCTAGGGAAAGTCGCACAATTTATAGGGTAGGCGCAATTGCGACAATTTTGCGCCAAAAATAGTCAGAAAAAAATGACTAAACCCCTTAGTAAATGCCCCCCATTGTTGCTCCTTCGCTTCTGAGCCCTCTAGTGCACCCGCCGAACACTTGGCATACACATATGAGGTATTTTCTTACTCGAGAGAAATTGGGTTACCAATTTTGAGAGGATTTTTTTCCTTTTACCCCTTGTAAAAATTCAAAAACTGGGTCTACAAGAACATGCCAGTGTAAAAAATGGAAGATTTTGAATTTTCTCCTTCACTTTGCTGCTATTCCTGTGAAACACCTAAAGGGTTAATACACTTACTGAATGTCATTTTGAATACTTTGAGGGGTGCAGTTTTTATAATGGGGTCATTTATCGGGTATTTCTAACCAGAAGACCCTTCAAATCCACTTCAAACCTGAACTGGTCCCTGAAAAATTCCGATTTTGAAAATTTTGCGAAAAATTGGAAAATTGCTTCTGAACTTTGAAGCCCTCTGATGTTTTCCAAAAGTAAAAACTCATCAATTTTATGATGCAAACATAAAGTAGACATATTGTATATGTGAATCAATATATAATTTATTTGGAATATCCATATTCCTTATAAGCAGAGAGCTTCAAATTTAGAAAAATGCAAAATTTTCAAATTTTTCATGAAATTTTTGAATTTTTCACCAAGAAAGGATGCAAGTATCGCCGAAAATTTACCACTAACATAAAGTAGAATATTTCACGAAAAAACAATCTCGGAATCAAATTTATAAGTAAAAGCATCCCAGAGTTATTAATGCTTAAAGTGACAGTGGTCAGATTTGCAAAATATGCTTCCGTCCTTAGGGTCATAATGGGCTCCGTCCCCAAGGGGTTAATATATATTTGCCTTATTTGCTACTTAAGTTAAACTAAGTGAAATAATCTATTGTGCTTTATTGCAACTCCCATAGTTTATTTATGCAATTTTAGATGAAAATGATGTCTGGGCATTGATCTTTAGGCTTTTAAAAACCCATGCCCTTTATGTCTGTAAAAAGATTTTTTTTTCTTTTCAGACTTTAACAATTTACACATTCAGAATTTCTCAAGTATTTAAAATACTATTGAAAGGCACATGGACAGATAGTTCTGTGGCACAATGGTGGCAGTCATGGAACTGTCACATCTAAACCTTAAAATCCATAACCGAGCAGAGCCAAAAATTATATGTTGTCCACTTTTGTTACTTTTTTCTTCTGTTCTTTAAGTAAGTACCCAGGTTAATGGATTTTCTTGCAACTAATAATTTACTTAAAAAGAAAAAAAGAAAATTCTGTACAGATGGTAATGTTCCATACCAATTCATCAAGCATTTGTGTATAAAATTCTTAAAGGGATTTTCAAATGTTCCTTTTTGATTTCATTAAATGTTATTAATTAGGTGGATAGTGACTACTATATGTGTCTCTTTCTTAAATCTGTGAATTACATGGAATACTTATTTATTTCAATCCACCTTTTGTAATGCTTAGTATCTTGCTGACAGGTTTCTCCTCAGACTGCAGTAATCTCTGCAGAGGAACACCCTCTGATCATCATATTTGGTTGTTTATTGTTCTCAAGGCAATGTATTGGCAGAATGACCTTTTTTCAACCACTTAGGCCCATTTTGGCCTTGAGGTCACAGACAATTTTCATTTTCGAGCTTTTGTTTTTTCCTCCTCGCCTTTTTAGGAGCCATAACACTTAAATGTTTTGATCCACAGACATATGAGGGCTTCTTTATTGTTCAACCAGTTGTAATCTGCTGTAATGGGCGTAATTCATCAAAACCTGTGCTGAGGAAAAGTTGACTGGTTGACCATAGCAATCAATAAGATTTGTTTCTTTTATCAGAGGCTTTAAAAAAATAATAAAAGATGCAATCTGATTGGTTGTTCTGGGCAACTGGTAAACTTTTAATCTACACAGGCTTTGATAAATCTCCCCAAGTACCTTTTCTTTCTTTGGGTCAGTAGGATTGAAACGATAATTCATGTTTACATACAAATATGTAGTAGATACAGCACCAAAAAGCCAGAGACTCAAATCTTGATGGAGTGGGACTTTATTTGCTCCCCAAAGTGCAACATTTCGGCAACAAACTGCCTTTTTCAACCATAACAAACAAAATGGCAATTTGCATATATATAGGAATCACAACATTGGTTAATCAGTGATTGGTTAAACAACAGGTGTCTCACATATGTCGTCATAATCCTCTTCATCATCCATTGGCTAAAACATGTTACCATAGTGATCCATGTATACAAAAATACGAATACATTAAAATATCAAATTGACAACAATCAATTGTACATATAAGCATCTGATGAGCTCACTGGGACTTCGCTTACATCCATCCATGTCTCTGCAGCCTCCACTTGCAGATGATTCCGTTTTCACATATCTTCATGTTGTATGATTGCTTGTAAGCAAGCATACTGCAGCTGCGTAGTTACTCAGTGTGCAGGATGTAGTTCCGGTAAGCTGATGAGCGAACGTCATCATCTGCATGCCCCTTGACCTTAGAATTCAATATGCGCATGCGCCGACTATCCGCGCATGTGAATGTGAAAATCAGCACTCGCGCAAGATCATCGCAATCTGCATATACGAGTCTAACTTGACTTCTATATACATGCAGCATACATATCCCTAATATAAAATAATCAATAGGGTTAACAGGGCATGCAGAAAAAATATCAAATAACTAAAGGAGGTGCTATATTGAGACAGGGATAAATATATCACAGAGTACATTATGACAATCATTTCTTATTTTACATATCATTCCTTGAAGTCTTCAGTAAATTCATCATTAGATGCATTCTTCATTTATAGGGATATCTTCCATTCTACACAGTGATAACGTGGTAAAATAATAAGGCCTAAAAGAATGAAAACGTTTTTTTTAAATTAATTTATTATTTTTTTTAAATATAACAGATTAAAAATCAATAATCTTATAGTGCAACCTATATAAGATTTTACTCATACTTGGACCAGGTAAAGGAAAAAGTCCTAGTATGAGTGTATATGTATAGGTTGCAATATAAGGTTCTTGATTTTTAATCGGTTATATTTAAAAAAAAATATTTCATTCTTAAGCATTCATCCATTGGCAGCACCAGGGACAAAGTACGGAAGTACGACACAGCTGTTACCATCACGCTGAGATCCTCGGCGTCTCTGCTTGACATCGCACCTTATGTCCGTCTAATAAAGGAAATATGAAGTCACGTTCCTGGTGAGTGCCGTCTTCAATCATCTTTCTACATGTCATTTTGGATTTTCTAATATTCAGCAAGACTGAGCACCTGTAGAACTTTCCCTCGTATCCACCTGTGTTTGCCTGACACACATTCCGTGTTTCCATTGAGCAGTGCCGGACTCTGTGTTTTCTTTTGCATTATACCTATGTTTTAATGTTAAAAGCAGATACCACAGAATCACATCATGGACAATAGAGGATGGCCCCTCTCCTTGTACAATGACCTCTGTATAATGATACTAGCTAATCGCTAGCTGGCAGAACTGGGCTTCACATAAGCCAGCTGCCTTTCCTGGGTCCTTCATCTGATTACCAGTACTCAGATACCCCCTGGAAGTACAATCGAACAAAATAGTGCGATAAGTAAGCAGTCACCTCAAAAATGTACAATCCTGTATAAGTACTATCAGGTAACAGGAATAGCAACTCTCCAATAGATGACTGAAACCAAAGATGATGGTTTGATGATGACACATATAGATGATGATGACAGCAGGTGACAAACAGGAACAGATACAGAGGACTGACTCTAGTTAGCTGACCCTAATCTTTCCCTAAACTGAAACTTAAAACCAGGAAATCGAAGATAGAAATGCAAGACTAACTTTTTGTAGCAGAAACAAAAAGTTTAACAGCAGCAACTACAAAATAAATGTTAGGTTTACACAAAGAACTAAGAATACAATGGAGAGTACATCAAGTACAAAACTAGTAGGCAGACCAATGCATTGCTAAATTCAAACATGTAGAGTTTTAGCAATAATCTACATTTAACTGCATGATCTAGGGATTTTTAAAGATAGACTAACCAATAGGAACTCCACTGTGATCTATCCAGATAATGGATCAGCTGCTTCTGAACAGAGCAGGCAGTTGTCCAGGCAAGATGGTCACCCTTATAATTATGTACACAAATTAGAAGTAAAAATAAAAATCTACAATAAGAGAAAATTAATCTAAGGCTGAAAAAATAAATTATAAAATCCATTATAATTGATAATTTAATAAGTTGTCATAATTTTTCATTATAGATTAGTCGGTCTGACCCCTTATGACCCATAATTTATATTTTCCTCATGGGGCCATTAAAGGTAGGGTCACATATAGTGCATCCGTAGCGTATTTCACACTGTGGGAAATTCGATGATAATTCTGTTGAGAGCAGACACACAGGGCTACCCCATGGCATTCTTGTGTGTGCTGTAAGGTTTGGAGGCGGGCTCAGCACGCCGATGTGACGCGTGGGCCTGCCTCTAAACCTTACTGCATACACAGGGCTGCGGGTTAACAGCCCTATATGTCTTTTTTCTTTTTTTTTTTATTACCACCACATATTACAAAAAAAAGAATAATACAATATTTTATACAAATTTTTTCTTTTCTTTTTTTTTCCATCAAATTCATTTTCATTCCATCAAATACTCAGTCATATGAGATCTCCTGCAGTCCCTAATAAAGTATAATTGGGCTGCTAAAAAATACTTTTTCACGTCCGGAAACGCCATTCCCCCTTCTCTTCTGGGTAGACATAAATATTCTATCTTAATCCTCACCCTTCTTCGGCCCCATATCAAAGCATTGAAGATTGACAGCATTCTTTAAAAAAAAATTCATCACACCAAATGGGTGAAGCATGAAATACGTATAATATTTTTGGCAACATAATCGTTTTAATTAATATCATTCTGTCTGCTTTAGAAATTTTGAAGTCGCTCCATATTTTAATTTTCTTTTCCATGTTCTTTATTAAGGGTTCTAGGTTTAATTTATAATGATCTTCTAATTTACCTGAGATTTGTATACCTAAGTATTTAAAGTGCTCGTCTCTTTTTAGTATTTTTATTTAGTTTTCTATAAATATATTATTCTCCCCCAATGGAAGGAGTCCTGATTTGGACCAGTTTATTTCTAACCCTTAGAAACTCCCATATTCCTTGATAATCTCCATCACTCCGGTCAGATCCGACTATTTTTCCAAAAAAAGCAGGATATCGTCTGCATATAAGGATATTTTGTCCTCTTTCCCCCTTGCACCAAACCTGCCAATCTCCTTCTCCTCTCTGATCTTAACAGCCAAAGGTTCCATGCACATAGCAAACAGCAAGGGGGAGAGAGGGCATCCCTGTCTGGTGCCTCTTGAGAGCGAAAATTGCACAGTATAACAGTCGGGTCATGTCTATATATGTTTTCCCAAAGCCGCATTTTTCTAATACTGCCCACAAGAACTCCCACTCCACCCTGTCGAAAGCCTTAGTGGCATCTAAAGACAGGATGGAGTGGGATTCCCCGCCCTGTAATTTTCCGATATCTATATTCGTAAGGACTATATATATATATATATATATATATATATATATATATATATTGTGTCGGGCCATTCTTCCCGGGATAAACCTGCACTGATCTTCCGGAATTAACTCTGTGATATTACTCTGTAATCTAATGGCTAATGCTTTGGCGAAAATCTTGATATCCGTATTTATTAACGATATGGGTCAATACGACCCCATATCCTCTTTATCTTTTCCCTTTTTCAGGATCAATATTATAACCGCTTCCCGCATTGAATCCGGTAATTTCCCGGTCACCATGCTGGTCTCAATCACTCTATGTAATGCCGGGATCAAAATTCCTCCAAACCTTCTATATACCTCAAAGGGTAGTCCATCGCTTCCAGGTGTTATATTACCCCTAATCTGATCTAGCGCTTTATTCAGTTCTATTCTAGTTAATGGAGCATCTAAGGTTTGTTTTTCCATTTCGGGGAGTCTAGGGAGTTCCATTTGGTCAAAATAATTTTGCGTTTCCTTTCTTTCCTAATAACTAATAACATTCTCTAAATTCCCTTATTATTTCCTCTTTTTTTCTATACACCAATCTCCTTCTTTATTCCTTATCCCAGAAATTCCTTGCTTAGTGTGTTGATTTGAGACAATTGCCATCAAATACTTGTTAGGCTTCCCTGCCTGTACAAATCTTTGCTGGCCTTGAAAAATCAATAAATTTTTACTCTTTTCCAACATATATTCATTAAATTCATTTTGTAGCGTATTTAATTTTTCCTTACTCTCTTCTGATGAATTTTGTGTATATTCCTTCTCTGTATCCATAAGATTACTTATTAAGCCCTCCTCTTTTGATTTAAACTCTTTTTTTTTCCCACTTTATTGCTCTTATTATTTCCCCTCTTAGGTAAGCTTTACAGGTCTCCCAGACAACCGGGTCACTTGCTGTGCCCCAGTTGTTTGCAAAAAACTCCCTCAAGTTTTTTCTATTGTGGCATTCTCTATCAAATTTAACCAGTGAGGGTTAATTTTCTGGAACCCATCTCTTACCTCTTCCTCTGTTTTTATCAGTACTTCTAGAGCCGCGTGGTCCGACAGACATTAACCCTTAATGTATTTTTATCACCTTATTTAAACTAGAGTCATTTCCCAGACATATATCTATTCTGGTCATAGTCTGACAGGTCTTGTTCCAACATGAATATTCTTTCTTTTGAGGGTTGTAAATCCTCCAAATATCGCTGAGTCCCAGTTCATTACATATTTTCGCCAGGGGGGTGCAACCCACCTCTCCTTTACTCCTGCTTGCCCTCCATCTATCTAACCTCTCATCTAGGACGCAGTTCATATCCCCCATGGCAAACACAGGGCATTCTCCGCAACTCACACAAAAATCAAATAATTTAAGAAGGACTGCGGATGAGAAAGGCGGGGGTATATATACAAATGCTAATACACATCTTAAATTTTCTAATCTCCCAAATAAAAAAACAAACCTCCCCTCATCATCTACCCTTTTTCTAATTAATTCCCAATTTAAGTTTCTACGGATTAACACTGAAACCCCCGTGAATATGCTGTATGAAGAGAATGGTAATAATGTCCCCAAACATTACGATTCAAAAGCATTACTGTTTCTCTCGTTAAATGTGTCTCACCCGCCTATACCTGGTGCGTGCTTCATAACTCCCATTACCGCTGATCTTTTAATTTTATCCCCAAGTCCTGGTACATTCCATACCACAGCCTTAACAGTCATCTGCGGTCATTCTCTTACAGTCCAGTTGAATACAATAAACACCGTAGTGAGAAGGAAGAGAAAAGGAGAAAAAAAATTTGGGAGAGAAAATTTTTTTTTCCCCCAGAACGTGGCAGCGCTCACCTCCACAGCTATAATCGCCAAGAGGGGGATTTATTATTAAGCGAGCAAAACTTGCCCCCACACCTATTCTTTTAGTACAGTTTGTTCACTGTGGCAGCAGTTTCATCCTTATCACAACACAGATATGAGAGGATCTCACCCGAATCTTTTGTTGTTTCTGAGCTAGTGGGTGCAAACTAGCTGCTATGGTGTCTCCCATACACTGCCCCGACACAGAAGCAGGTCCTGCTTAAAGGGGTACTCCGGCACTAAGAGATCTTATCCCCTATCCAAAGGATAGAGGATAAGGTGCCTGATCGTGGGAGTCCCGCTGCTGGGGACCCCCATGATATTTCACGCAGCATCCCCTTACCATCAGCCCCCGTAGCATGTTCGCTCTGGGTCTGATGACTGCCGATCATGGGGCCGGAGTATTGTGACGTCACTGCACCGGCCCCGTGTGACGTCACGCTCTGCCCCCTCAATGCAAGCCTATGGGAGGGGACGCTACAGCTGAACATGCTCCAGGGGCTGATGGTAACGGGGTGCTGCGTGAAAGATCATGTGGGTCCCCTGAGGCGGGTCCCCCGTGATCAGGCCTCTTATCCCCTATCCTTTGGATAGGGGATAAGATGTCTTAGCGCCGGAGTACCCCTTTAATCTCAGTGGCAGCAGCACGATGGACATTATAAAGTAGTAGTGAACTGTGTAATCTGTAAATCAGGCCCTGGGGTGATACTTTTAAATCTCTAGAAAGAGTTATGTATCACCATGTGTTTCTTTCTTCCTCTATCTTCTACAGCCACCTTCCTCTGTAGAATTTTAAACCATAATACCTCAAGGAGCTTATCAATCTCGAAGGAATTCAACATTTATGTAATAGATAGTGGAAAGTGATAATTTAAGTAAGAACTCTGGAACAGCCCAAGTTACTGTAGAAAATAAAGACCACTGTATCCAAACTGATTTGCTCTTTGCTTGTCTGTCAATTTACGTACAAAAAGCAATTGAGATAGACTTCATTTTTGGAGCTGAGACTTTTATGTAGATTGCTGGATGAAATAATGTTCCCTGTTGTGTAGTTTAAAAAGATATAAGGTAGTTATAGAAAGAACATATTTTGTTGTCAAGGATGAGGACAAAATGTTTAAAATGTTTTAAAATTCCTCATATTATACATTTTATCACTGAAAAGTAACAATAAACTGCAGAATGCTATTGTAGACAGATTTTTGCTGCCCCATTTCCAATACACTTTCTGTGCCTTTAATGATGACAAGGCTGCCTCTCCTTGCAATGAGCATGTTTACTTATGAATATACCCCCAATTAAAAGCATCAACAGTAGAAAATATGCAAAAATATGAATCCAATTTAATTACTATTACAGGGGGGGGGGGGGGGGACATATAAGCAAGATAAAAAAAATTCTGAATAGAAATGACACCAAAGCAGCGGTGAGGCAAATGTACAGGTGTACCAAAAAGACAAAAAAATAGCAGTTCAAATAGTACTGCAACAATACCTAGAGAACCACGCAACATAGGACACAGAGTAGCAAAAGGAACTCTAGCAAACATACATGGGAGAATGTAACCTGCCTGACACAGTGTTCAACTGTTATTGCATAGATATAACATGTACTCCAGAGGAGAGCAGAGATTGCTACCACATGGAGGGAACTCAGTCCATTATCCTTTTGCTTTAAAGGGGTTGTCCACCATAAGGTGATTTTAGTACGAACCTGGCAGACAGTAATGGACATGCTTAGGAAGGATCTGCGCTTCTCTTGGGGATAAATGGCTATGTTGTGAGATTACCATACCACTGTGGCTAGCTTTTTGTAAACTGGTATTTCCTGTTTGATTTTTCTTTTTTTGACTACAAATCCCACAATTCCATTTTCCTCCCTCCCACACATCAGCAACCTCACCCATTGAAACATAAATGAACTGCATCCATTCAAAAGACCTGTGGTTTTCAATCAGGGTGCCTCCAGCTGTTGCATTAGTTGAAGATTGATCTCTCTCCCACCAAGCGATCCCTCCACCCATTGAAGCAGACAGGCTCCCTATCATTAGCTGACTAGCGAGTCAGGTCTCGGCCGCATTGCAACCTGGGAAAAATCTGAGACAACTGTAATTTTGTATGCTGTTAAAAATAAATATTGGGGGTGAAAATCACAGAAGAATTGTGAGAAAACCGTCACACACAGGTACAGACACTATATTATGAACTACACTAACTTTACAGCCCCTGTAGCATAGTCAAATAAAAAAAAAATCCTGGAATACCCCTTTAAAATCCCAGGGCTACACTTACTGCACTGATGGTGTGAAGTCATTGTGTATCTAATCCCCGTACAGGATAAGTAATAAATTGTACACAGTTATAACCGAATAGAAGAGTACAGCTCTCGAATATACTGTATACCTGTATTTACTGTTCCTGCTGGTGGAGTCACTGTGTACATACATTACATTACTTATCCTGTACTTATTCTGGGTTACATCCTATGTTGCATTCAACAGGTGCGGTCACACTATATACATTCATTACATAACTTATCCTGTACTGATCCTAAGTCACATACGGTATTATTCTCCATAGTGTGTACTCTATTGTGCTGGTGGAGTCACTATGTACATGTTATTTATTCTATACTGATCCTGGGTTATATTTTCTGTTATACTTCAGAGCTGCATTTACTATTCGGCTGGTGCGGTTACGCTGTGTACATACATTACATTATTTAGCTAGTACTGATCTTGAGTTACATCCTGCATTATACTCCAGAGTTGCCCTCAGTATTCTGCTGGTGCAGTCACACTGTGTACATCAGTCAGTTTTTCCCCAACCAGGGTGCTTCCAGCTGTTGCAAAACTACAACTTCCAGCCTTTGGCTGTCTGGGCATCCTGGGAGTTGCAGTTTTGCAACAGCTGGAGTCTCCCTGGTTGCGGAACACTGACAAAGGTGGTGGGAGGATCATGGCACCTGGAGAAATAAAGGATAGGATCAGGGGGCCTTGGGAGAGAATATGGGGTAAAGAAAAGCAGATATATTTGAAATAACAGCATCTTTAATAATTACAACATGTCACTAATTTCGGCGGTATAATTTTTCAATATGGGCTGCCAAGGTCAACAAAAAAAGGTTGGGAACCACTGTATTTTTTTATAATTATTAAAGGGGTATTCAACCCTCCAGTCCACCTTTGTATCTCTGCTAGCTTAACCAAATGCCCCATTTCGCTGATGATGTCCTGAACAAACTTCATCCAGTCATTGATTTTGGTGGTCTCATGCCAACTATCGCTGTGGCTAGTGATTGGCTGCAGAGTGCCCTGGGGACGTCATCAGGAGAGCAGGGAGATCATGCCATCCAGGGAAGTTAACAGAGGAAGCTGGGAAGACTGAAGCAGTGTCCCTGAACTTGAAAAGCCCAAAACTGATGTGCTGCTACAAAGTATTGGTCTCAATTACACCTTATAATGTGTAATTTTGCTGAAAGGAGAATGGACCTTCACAGGCATCAACAAGGGACTTTTTTTTTAAGACTAAACAACCCTTGTAATGTGACCCATGAAGTGGGCATGTCCTCAGGTTTTTATCAAAACCCTCCAGATATATTATTAAAAATAGGGATATTTACTGTGGGTTTTGTGTATTATAATTAATAATCGGTTGGATAAAATCTCAGTAAGGAAAAAAAACTACAGCAAAAGTAAATCTGGGCCAATGAGTACAATACACTACTCCCTTACAATACAGTGGTCCCTCAAGATACAATATTAATTGGTTCCAGGACAACCATTGTATGTTGAAACCATCGTATGTTGAGACCAGAACTCTATGCAAACCTGATAATTGGTTCTGAAGCCACCAAAATGTCATCCAAAAATAGGAAAAAGTGAGAATTAAAGAAAAATAAGTAGATAACTAATACAGATAAAGCAAATCCTTATATATAAAAGTAATAAAGATCTGCTGGGAGCTGTAAATCACTGTCTATGTCAGTGTTTCCCAACCAGGGTGCCTCCAGCTGGGAAACACTGGTCTATGTAGAGGACAGAAGCTTCTTCAGGGTCTTTTACAGAACACGCAATGTCCTAAAAAAAAAATAAAAACAAGTTAAATGGAGTCGCCCTCACCTGATGTCCAAAGGAGCAGTTAACCGTGGCACAGGTAAAGAGTACAGAACATGTAATACCTCCCTATACTGTAGGGGGCGCTACCAGTCACCAGTCAGTGCATGCACTTCAGTAATACAGGGGTTTTACCAGTGAATGTCCATTCTGATTGGCCAGTTCTTCCAGCCATTGGCACGTTTCGCAGATTCCATAACATTGTATGTTGAGTCTGGTTTCCAGTTACAATGGTCCAGAAAATAACATTGTATGTTGAAACTATTGTATGTTGAGGCCATTGTAAGTTGAGGGATCACTGTATTTGTAACTGTGTTTGTCATTTTGTTAAATAGAACAGATGATGGTGGGCAAGTGTATGAAAAATGTAACACCACTATGCAAGTAGCCATGCTTGTATAGATTGGATTTTTGGAAAGCTATGTATTAGAGCACAAAATCTGCTTTAGAAGAAAAATGTCTTTCCTAGAAACAATATGTTTGGTTTTACAAAGACAGGCCTGCAGCAGAGGAAGAAGATAAGGCATTCAAACTGCAAGACAACTTAGTAGCCCACATGTGGTTGCTCACATGCTAGCACAATAGGGAGCCGTGTAGATAAAAGCTTTTCAGAAACTGCATTGTTACAATCATCATTATTGCCTTTTGTGTTTATATTCAGCATTCATTGTCGGGCATAAGGCCTCTTACTCACACATAATTGTGCCCTTACTGGCAGATTTGCTAGAAGGATTGTGACAGAACTGGAACAGCTATAGATACCAACAGTTTTGTCGCTTCTATATACGAGATCTATTAATGTTCGCATTTTTCAATATCATTTATCTTATTTTCTGCCTCTAATTTGCAACAAACAAATCTGTATAGTAGAACTAAAAGCTCAGGCTCAATGTCCTGTTGTTCCAGGATGACACCCTCTATAAAAATGTTACCACTTTTCTTTTATAACTACTCCATCTGCTATATATTCCCTGCAGTCATTTTTTATATCCTTTGTGCATTCATGTTTAGGAAGATGCAGGCAGGAATATTTTTGGAAGTAAGAGAAGGTCCCTACTAATTTCTCTTTCTATTTTTATTTTTTTCAGCAGTTTTTTTTTTTAACCCCTTGCCTCAAAAGGCTGTTTATAAACAACATAGCAGCACAGCAGGGGTATGAAACAAGCTCAGTAGCTGAGCTCGCATCATACCCGGGGCTAATGCCGGTCATCGCCGATCAGGCCGATGTCCATCATTAACCATTTAGACGCCGCAATCAGTTAATCACGGCATCTAAAAGTGCTAAAATCTGTTCCCGGCTGCTCAACGGGGCTGATCGGGGCCATCGCGGGGAAATTGTGATGTCCCTATCAGCTATAGGGATGGAGGAAAGTCTGTTACCTCCTTCACTGCCATCTGATTAGTGCTCCTCTGCTGCAGCTAACCATTGCAAGCAGTAGCAATCGAGCATCAATAACACTAATGAATGCTCTCCTATAGAGCAGCATTGATCAGTGTATGCAATCTGAAGAGTGCTTGTAATAGTCTCCTATGGGGACTATAAAAAGTTGAATAAAGTGTTAGAAAAAAGTTAATAAATGTGAATTAACCCCTTCCCTAATAAAAGTTTGGATAACCCCCCCCCTCCCCCTTTTCCCATTCTTAAAATAAAATGATGTGAACAAAAATAAATATAAACATATGTGGAATCACCGCGTGCGTAAATGTATGAACTTTTAAAAATATAATGTTAATTTATCCGCACCAACAATTACGTAAGTGTAAAAAAACTAAGTCAAGAATAGCGAATTTTTGGTGGCTTCTTATACCAGAAAAAAGTCCCATCAAAACAAAAATAGACTTAAAGGGGTACTCCGGTGAAAAACTTTTTTCTTTTAAATCAACTGGTGGCAGAAAGTTAAACATATTTGTAAATTACTTCTATTAAAAAATCTTAATCCTTCCAGTACTTCTTAGCTGCTGAATGCTACAGAGGAAATTCCTTTCTTTTTGGAACACTGATGACATCACGAGCACAGTGATCTCTGTCCATTTTAGCAACCATGCATAGCAGATGTATGCTAAGGGCAGCATAGTGGCTCAGTGGTTAGCACTGCTGCCTTGCAGTGCTGGGGACTTGGGTTCAAATCCCACTAAGGACAACAATAAATAAATATTATAACGTCAGCAGAGAGAACTGTGCTCGTGATGTCATCAGAGAGCATTCCAAAAAGAAAAGAATTTCCTCTGTAGTATTCAGCAGCTAATAAGTACAGGAAGGATTAAGATTTTTTTAATAGAAGTAATTTACAAATATGTTTAACTTTCTGCCACCAGCTGATTTAAAAAAGGTTTTCACCGGAGTACCCCTTTAAGACCATGGTGCAAAAAATAAGCCCTCATACGTCCCTGTCCACGTAAAAATAAAAAAGTTATAGTGGTCAGAAGATGACAATTTTAAACATATACATTTTCATACAAAAATTTAGAATTTTTCAAAAGTGGTAAAATAAAACAAAACCGTTATATAGATATAACATGTCATTTGTACCGAAAAGTGCACTGCGTACAAATGGAAGCCCCCAAAAGTTGCACGTTTTTTTATTTTATTTTAATTTTTTTACTTTTTCACACAAATATTTCTTTCATTGTGCTGTTGGTGGTAAAATGAGTGATGTCATTACAAAGTACAGTTGGAGGTGCAAAAAACAAGCCCTTATATGGGTTTGTAAGTGAAAAATTGAAAGCGTTATGGCTTTTAGAAGACCAAGAGGAAAAAACAAACATGCAAAAAAAAAATTAGGGGGTTAAACGGAAGCATGTTAAAAGCCACAAAGAAAAGTTTTGGTTATTCAAGGCAAAACTTATGGCTCTTGAGCTAACTTATAACTTAAAGGGTATATAACTTGTGGTGTATAAAAGCAAACTGTACCTTTGCTGTAGCTAATAGCAGATGGAAAACTTAAAAAAAAATCACCTTTTTATTTCTCAGCCAAGTGTTACAGCCTGGAATGCCTCTTGTTCTCACCTCTCAGCCGCTCCTTGATTGGTGCACTGGGCTCTTTACTTCAGTCCAGGAGGAGTTCTATAATGAGGGCAAGCAGGAGGCGATTCAGGCTAAGGTACAGTGCTCTTTTCTACCCTAACAGGTATCCAACAGTGTGTGCAGCAAATACAGCTGACAGATTCCCTTTAAACAATAGAGCCTGCAATCTGAATCTATTTCACAATTGTAAAATCTCTGCAATTGTCCAAAATAATATTTTCATGCCCAATATTTGTGTGACGTGATCTCTAAGTTAAGTCACATATTTATAATGTATCTCTCATGGAATCCAAAACTGCAAATGGGTACTCCACTGGAAAAAAATGTTCTTTTTTTTTTAAACAACTAATGACAGAAAGTTAAACAGGTCGGGAGCCCCATACCCTGGGACAATGAGCAATCTACCACCACCTTGGCCATGCTACCCATGGGCTCCTCACCTCATACTGGACGGCACTGAGGATATCATCCTCTATGAGATCCCGGGTAGGACCCCACTTAAACATGACCTCTCATAATTAGAGGTCCATATCTAAACTCCTTGTCTGCAGCTGACTGTTATTCAAATCAGAAATCCTATCTAGAGGATCATTGAACGCAGCAACACCACAACCTATTTAATAGGGGGATACAACAAATTTTCCGGACTACCAAAAATACGGTCATATACCTTGGATCTCTTTACCACAATTTATCTGATGTTCACCAATACCTCCATGTTTTTATGAACATGTTTTTTTTTGTGACACATGTTTATAAAGGTGTCACCTGGCACTAGCCCCTGATGAGTTGTGCCGCCTGTTTATGCGATACTATGAAACCCTTAGATTTTTGCTTTATTGTGACTAGCAATGACATGTAAGCACGGTACTGACTGTATATATGTGTTTATAACTTCTAATACTCACTGAAAATGTTTTGGAGGTTTAATCAAAACCAGCTACTTGACCATGGATGGTCTGTATGGTCACACTGCTCCTGGCCTCTTCCCCCCCCCCCCCTTCCTTCCTATTTAGGGAGAGGTAGGAGGTTCCGGATGCGGGTTTGCTCTCTGTAGGAAATAATCCCTGCATTAACAGGTAGGGGGTCTACATAGACCAGCAGGGCCAGTCATAGGGGCCATTAGTGATTGGTCCACACCTAGGACCAGCTGTGTTTTGGCAACAATATTTTGTTATCATATGTATTTTGTATGTATTAAATTTTCATAATTTTCGTATTTTAATACATACCAATAATGGCTATATTTTATGACCTTAGTGTTCTAATAAAACGTCTTCAGTGGTATCTACCATGGAAAATATATCCAAAGAAAGGGAAGCGGCACTCCAATTCAAGTAGAAAACTGTGTCTTTATTCACCCTTCAAGATAAGTGCCCTTAGCACTTATCTTGATGGGTGAATAAAGACACAGTTTTCTACTTGAATTGGAGTGTCTCATCCCTTTCTTTGGATATGGTTGGGTGAAGGTTTTGGAGTTTAAACCTGTTGAGGCTGAGCACCCACTCGTGACTAGAAGTCCTTCTTACAGTGCCGATTCCCTCTCTCTTCTTTTTGTCTGTACCATGGAAAATAGGTATTATACCATTCAAACTTAAATTGTTTGGGGATCAGCATATGTGTGCAATATTAACAATGGAGATGAATTGCAACCAGTGCAACCGGTCATAACAGCTCAGTGTTCCTATTGAGAGCCATGCAGCTGGGAGGTGTGCTCCACGTGTGATTCTTTAGCTCCTTATCATTTTTTAGAACATTTCTTGAGAGACAAGACTTTTTATTTACTTGAAACTACAACTGTAGTGTCTTGGCTTCCCGGTATACATTCCTTCTACATATTTGATACCTTAGCTTACCAATCTTTTAGTATGCATCACAAATTTATAATGAATTGCATAGTAAATCGACTATTCCCACCTAGATTTTATAAATGTTTTCTTTAATTATAAAGTATTACCTGCTATTTTAGTTTATTCAGCTACATTTAAATTGCATATTTAAGAACTAAGACAAGGTAAATAATTTGGAGCACAGGAATGTTTTCCAAATGTTATAATTCAACATAATTTGACATTTCAGCACTTGGAAAAAGAAAAACCCTCCATCTTCTTACTCCCACTGCCAGATGACCCCTGTTGCCAAGCTAGAAGATTAAAAAGCCTTTTTAAAAGTCAAATATCCCTCTTTGCACCCCATTTTAATGTAATTAAATTAGCATTACCAAAACAGCAGGCATGTTTGCTGATAGATGTCTGGGTGAAGGGAGTATGTGCTTATGTTTGAGCATAACTCATTATATGCTTATAGGGATAAATAGAGCGGAACTACAAGAACACCTGTCAGTTCCATAGATCTTGCCCATAGGCGGTAAATGCTTTTCGAGTTCATCACCCAGGGAAGACATACTTGGACACAGGGAACCAAATCGATATTTTTCACTGCATAACATGATTAAGCTCACTAAGCGATAAGGATGCAGATTACAGATATTAATGTCTTGAATTCACCAGGGAAAGTGGTTTGAGAAAAAAAAAAAGAAAAAGATCTTAAGACTGTGGTTGTCAATTGTGTTAGTGTAGAGATAAAACAGCTTTCTTAAGTAAATTCCTTTGCAGTCCCCTTGTCTCATCTCTCTTAGTTGCCCCCTCTCAGCATCATTTACATACTCTCCCTCTTGATATATAGACACAGCTAAAGATGTTCCACTGGGGACAAATGCTAAATTAATATTCACACTGATAGCTAAAAGAGTTTGCTGCCGGCTATATAAAATGTAACACTTGCAATGCAGTTGCTAAACTGACTCTAAAGAAGAAAAGACTATAGCGCCCTCCTCCCCTTTTCCCATCATCTTTATCATGTGCAAAGGGGGGTTATTAATTCTAACACACATTAGCCAGCATTGCAGAAAACGATTTATGGCAGAAATAAACTTTTCTAAGAGCAGCTGCTGACGGTCTCCATGTTATTTGTAAAGTTCTACATCTGTTTTTAATCATTTTAGATAATGAACAGTGCGTATGATATAGTGCCAGTGGGTTATAAATGGCTAACATTAAGTACGCCATAAACCCCTCCTTGTATAAAGTGCTAATGGGCTGCTATTGTAGTATAATACTGTAGTATAATTACCGTACTACATATTATTTAGGTAAGGTTGAATATGAGAATTGTAGAGGATAAATAACTATTTACGTTGTTGAACCTCTGTCTTTGAGCAGACCCAGCAGGACTGTATGGGAGCTAAGTGACAAAATTCCTTTTAATGCCAACCACAAATGTGGTTGAGTGAGTCAGATGAAATGTATGCGCATTCAGCTCTATTTTATCATCATTACCTGCTTGTTCTATAGAAAGATGTTTTCATAAATAAGCTCACATATCCTGTAATTTTGCTATTAATACTTACCGTATTTTTTGCCGTATAAGACGCACTTATTCTTCCCCAAAACTGGGGGGCAAAAGTTGGTGCGTCTTATACGGCGAATACACAGCTATCGCGGCGGTCCCTGTGGCCATCAACGGCCGAGACCCGCGGCTAATACAGGACATCACCGATCGTGGTGATGCCCTGTATTAACCCTTCAGACGCGGCGATCAAAGCTGACCGCCGCGTCTGAAGGGAAAGTGACACTAACCCGGCTGCTCAATCGGGCTGTTCGGGACCGCCGGGGTGAAATCGCGGTGTCCAGAACAGCTTACAGCACACCGGGAGGGACCTTACCTGCCTCTTCGGTGTCTGCTCCGTGCCTGGATCACCTGCATGGCCGGCGCTCTCCGTAGCAACGCGATGACGGCAACATGGCGACTAAGAGCGTGGATCCCGGGGAAGAAGACTTCCGGAGTGTCGGGGACACCACGAGGACGCGGCAACAGCGATGGAGCGACATCCAGGGCAGCGGTGACGGGTCCGGAGTGGCGGGGACATGTGAGTATTACCTCCTATACCAGTGGTCTTCAACCTGCGGATCTCCAGATGTTGCAAAACTACAACTCCCAGCATGACCGGACAGCCAATGGCTGTCTACAACTTAGAGAATCAAATGGATCTGCTTCTATGTCTTTGGGCCAGATATTGTATTTTTGGAGGTCTTGTGAAGTCAATGCTCTGATGGAGCAAAGCAGTTTTGCAAAAGATAGGGGGATCTACACAATGTTAGGCAGGTGGTTGTAAGGTGATGGCTGTTTGTATCTACTCAACTAATTCACTAGGTTTGAATATTCAGCTTCGGCATGTGAAAAGAAGAATGCTATGATTCACTGATGGATAGTGAGTGCATTAGGCATGTGTTCATAACTCCCATTTCTTCCTGTATTTTCATGTAAACCTATCTTATAACCTTTTACATAAGAAAGATATTACTTTATATAGCAAGTGAAATATATTTTCCACATTGAGTCAAAGTTTTCACACCTTGCAAGTGCTACTGAACTGGGGAATATGCTAATTGGTATGTTCAAGGTACTTTATGGCCACATGACTGCCCCACATTTCCATTGAAGGAAGCAGTCGTATGTATAAAACATTTATAATGTTTCTTTTTAAATGTTTTGACATCTGCATTTTTTCTGATAACTGAATAACTTACTTATGTTAACTCACAGAAAACCCGCCTGGAGCAGGCACTTTAGGCAGCCTGTGCTTCGGTGCTTGCTTTCTTTAAGGTGTTTGACAGGTAATTAGGAAGATTTCCAGAATTTCCGTAATCTCACTAGTTGTTGGCCTTAAGTAAGAATAAGGTAACATTGCAGTGTTATCCTTACTTACATTTTTAACGCTTGTGGCAAGGTATAAGCTAATAAATTATTTAGTACAGATCGTTGGATCATCGACGGCAACAGAAGAAATAAGGAGAGACATTTGGCAGTTGTGACTTCTGCATGAAAATCTTCAGTTGCGAGATGAAAAACAGTCACATGTTGTCATTAACTCCGTGAAATCAAATGAAACTACATTAAATATTCAAAACCGCTGGCTCCATTATTTGTAGCTGACATTAGTTATTTTAACCTTTCTGGAAGTAAGAGTACGTTGATTTACTTCTCTTATCTATGCTTCACTTTACTAATGAAATGAGCGATGAGAAATATGTTGATTGTACTGCAGGTCAAGCATGAGGTTCCACATTTGCTTGCGGCATGTCTATTTTACCTTTTATGTTATTTGCAGTTTTTTTTTTATCCTTATGAAATGATACAGCGTAATGCGTCTTAGTTATGTAACAGAAGTTTCAGATGATCAGACAGTTTTATAGACACTTGCCTGTTTGCTTGCACTCCAGCAGGAAGCCCTGAAGGGGATCGCATAGGACCGGAGGGGCACATGACAGGGGGATTATGCCATATGAAGGTCGGGGTTTGCAGCGTTATAGGGGAGGAGTCAGGTTAGGGTTAAAAGGCCGGGGTTAAGGGGAGGGACTTCAGTCGGCGCATGGCCAACAGAACATTGGCGAAGAGCTCCCTACCTGTCATGGCGTCTCTGGAAGAAATTATGCGGAGAGGTAGGGATGAGGCCATCCGGCACGTTCCCAGATGGCTGGAAGTGCAGTTCCCGTCCCTGACTGCTCCTGTGGCTTTGCTGGCAGGGGAGCCCAGGCCCCGGTCCAGCGGCCGGCCTGGGTCCTATTGCGGGGTGGGGGGCTGGGGGCGTGGGGTCCCAGGTTCCAGTGTGGGGTGCTGCGGGTGCGGTGGAGGGGCAGTGTGTGGTGAGTGTGGCGGCGGGGATGGTTCATAGTGGCGGGGTTGGTGCTAGGCAGTCGGTGTTGCCTCCCGTGGTGGCGCCATCGGGTACATGGTGGTGGCATGTGCCTAGCGGACCTCGCTGATATTTTTTGCTGCCGCTGGAAAAATTCTACCTGGATAGGGTACGGCCCGATGAGTCCAAACGGATGGAGAAGGTGGAGGAGGAGGAGTGCGGCGGTATTGTCTGATACCGCAGACTTTCTCCAATTGGCTGCAGGCCTTTGCGATTCTGGCTAGCGTGGTGGGGGAGAAGTCGCCGGAACATTGTTCAGGGCTCTTCTGCTATATGGATGTGGTGGGGCAGGCGTACCGGGTTTATGGGGGAACGCGTGGCTGCGGTACAACGAACAGTTCCGGCAGAGGATGGTGGTGCTCCCTGAATTGCGTGGGATCATAAATATATTGGTTTGTGGATGCAGCTTATGTCGGCTCCTCGGGAAGGTGGGGGTCAGTAGTCCTTTTGGGACGTGCAGGCTGCTCGGGGTCCGCTTTTGGGCGGCCAGCAGGGTCAAGGTGTGGTGTGTGTTGGCAGTTCAATGAAGGGAGCTGCAAGTTTGGGGCCAATTGCCGCTTCAAGCGAGTGGTCGGGCTGTGGGGGCAGGCAAAGGCTGTCCCGCTGTTTCCGTAGAGGGAAGGTTAGGCAGGGAGAGACTGACCAGAAGAGGGGCAATGCCGGTACGGGTGGAAAGGATAGAGCCTTTCCTTGCCTTTTACCCAGATAGGGCGGCTCTGGAGCTGTTGTGCTGGGGTTTTGCGGACGGGTTCCGTATCCCCTTGGGATTGGTTTCCAAGAAGGAGAACAATAAATTTTGCCTCAATCACCACCTCTCCCATCTGTTGGTTAGGGGGGGGGGGGGGGTCGGGGAATGATGGCATTGACCCGGCTCTTTGTGTCGTGTGTTATACCTCGTTTGCTGCGCTGGTGTGGGTGCGGTGGTATGGGCGGGGGGCTCTTTTGGCTAAGACGGATATTGAGGCAGCCTTCCTTTTGTTGCCTGTCAATCCGGACAGTTTTGCATTGTTGGGTTGTTGTTTGGCTGATCGTTTTTTAGTGTTTGCCTATAGGGTGTTCCATCTCCTGTGCATATTTTGAACAGTTCAGTACATTTTTGGAGTGCGTTGTGCGGCAAGAGTCTCAGTTGGACTCTGGGTTGCACTACCTTGATGATATCCTATTCCTGGGCCCGGAGGGGTCGCGGGTGTGTGCTGTTTTGCTGCAGGTGATGGAGCAGGTTGCAAACTGGTTTGGCATCCCGTTGGCGCCTGAGAAGACAGAGGGGCCGTCTATGGGCGGTGGGAGTCGGAGCGATTCAAAGTTTATGTCTGTCCTCATTTGTTGCAATGGTTTTAGTTTTTCTCTGTGGGGGGTGTTTTGCCTGTATTTTCCTGTTTTTCTTTGTCGTTTCAGGTGCCGGCCCCGGATAGGGTTCAGTTTAGGGAGCAATGATTTGGGAGTCCGGAGGTCCTATGATTTAATGCGGGATATAAAACTAGATTTGCTCCGCTTGTGGTCATCTTTTTCGGGGATGATCATAGTTTGGTCGGAGATGGTGGCTCGGAGGAAATGGAGGCTGGCTCGTTCGGTGGTGGCCTTGAATAAGGCTAGGATTAAGGTGAACAAGGTGGTGAGTAAGTTTGTGGCGAGGAATGGTGGTTTGGTGGTGAGACATTTGGAGGAGGGGGCACTGGAGTTTATGGCAGCTGATGGGGTGCACCTGAATGAGCTGGGGATGGATCTCTGGATATTGGAGTTGAAGGAGGCAGTGGAGCGAGCTGTTCGTTTGTGGAGGAACGGTGATAAGTAAGGGGTCACATGTCGCCGTTGTGGTGGGGTCAGGAGTGGGATCTGCAGACACCAGTGGATGGCATGATGGTCTTATTGGATAGAGTGTGGAGGTGGGCTGGGAGTGGTTCCCAGCCCGATGGTGAAGTCCATGTGGACATGGGCCCAGGAAGGTTTGTGGGCTTCACAAAGGGTGCTCCTTGGCAGGTGAGCTACGGCTAAAAGCAAGTGAAGACCCCACCCCTTTAGTTCGGTAATGGTGCCTTCAGGTTCTTCTCCTGCGCTAGGGATACTTTATAAGTTGTTTTTGCCTCTGGTTTACATATGATGTTCATACAATTTGTTATGGTTACAATGTTTTAATTGGTTTATTTAATAAAGTGGGCTGCTGCGGCCTTTTTTGCACCAACACCTTGTCTTATTTATGGGAGGGGGCTTATGGTGAAGTAATGTATGGTATAGGTGGGTGGTTAAAGGGACATGGCCGCTATAATATCCCCTAGTCATGTGAACAGAGGTGACCGCAGACTGCTGAACACACATTTTATTAAATGCTGTTTAACACCCTAAGAGTAATGTTGAGATTGTTCTGTTAGTGTTGATTATTTGGACGATGTTAAGTCTCTGTTGCTGTTACTTTATGTAAATAATGTTTAATTATTGTATAGTGAGGATGTGCTCATCTTTTTATAGGGTGGAATAAATATAACCTGTCTACTTTTGTGTCAGTGCAAATCCCGGTGTGTTCCATCCTTATTGCATTAGTTAAATAAAATAGGTGCAGTTTTTATTAAAAATCTAGTGAACAAGTTACTAACGCTTGCACTCTGGCTTCAAGTGAGAATTTTCAAGGAAAGTAGATTTAAAGGAGCTGGGTTGCTACATGCACTACAAAGTCAAAACTTTGTGCACCAATTGTGTAAAACCTAATGCAACTCAAACCTATTTTTATACAAGTATTGTAAATTTACACCATATCCCAGTATATCATGGTTTAAATTGTGCAAGGACATGTTTGTTTGTTAGTTTGGTTTTTGGGTTTTATTTGACACTATCAGCTTCCAATATTGCTATACACAATGGAAACCTGCTTGCAAATGCCCCCAAATAGAAATCCATGTGGTCCCTGCACACTATATCCAGGATTGATCTGTACACAATCATTACTGGTGACTGGGTCCTACACCGAGCCAAGTGCAAACTGGGAAAACACCATATCTATTTAATCTTACACACTTAGGGTAGGGTCACACGTGCCGTATGTTGCTGCGTATATACTGCTGCATATGTTCCTACCCATTTAATTTACTTACACTGGACCCCACCCTTATACAGTAACAAAGCAGGTGCCCACCTCCCACATTGAAAGGGTTCCACCTGCCACAACATGACTTCTCTAAGTGGGCACATGACTTGTGTAGGGGCTGTGACAGTTTAAACATTTTTTATTCTTTATTTTAGTACTGAGTAACAAAAATGTAACAGAAATAAGGACTGCTGCCTGATATGTCCCTTAAATGGGCCTTCCTCTGAAACGATCAAAGTACAGAGATATTGTTAAAGGGGTACTCCACTGGAAAACATTTTTTTTTTAAATCAACTGGTGCCAGAAAGTTAAGAAGATTTGTAAATTACTGCTATTAAAAAATCTTAATCCTTCCAGTACTTATCAGCTTCTTTTATGATCCACAGGAAGTTCTTTTCTTTTTGAATTTCCTTTCTGTCTGACCACAGTGCTCTCTGCTGACACCGCTGTCCATGTCAGGAACTGTCCAGAGCAGGATAGGTTTTCTATGTGGATTTGCTCCTACTCTGGACAGTTCCTAAAATGGACAGAGGTGTCAACAGAGAGCACTGTGGTCAGGCAGAATGGAAATTCAAAAAGAAAAGAACTTCCTGTGGATCATACAGCAGCCAGAACTGGATGGATTAAGATTTTTCAATAAAAGTAATTTACAAATCTTTTAAACTTTCCGGTACCAGATGATAACAAAAAAAAAAAAGGTTTCCAGTGAAGTACACCTTTAACCCCTTAGACGCAGGACGTAAATGTATGTCCTGGTGAGGTGGTACTTAACGCACCAGGACATACATTTACGTTCTAAGCATAACCGCTGATCGCAGCCAGGGACCTGCCTGTAATGGCGGACATCCCTGATCCCGCGGATGCCCGCCATTAACCCCTCAGATGCCGTGATCAATACAGATCACGGCATCTGCAGCATCGCGGTCACTAAAATGGATGATCGGATCGCCCGCAGCGCTGCCACGGCGATCCGATCATCCACATCAGCAGACGGAGGTCCCCTCACCTGCCTCCGCTGCCTTCCCGGCGTCTTCAGCTCTGATCTGCCTTCCCGCAGACCAGAGCAGAAGATGACCGATAATGCTAAGTGCTATGTCCTATACATAGCACTGAACAATATTAGCAATAGAGTGATTGCTATAAATAGTCCCCTATTGTGAAAAACCCCCTCCCCCAATAAAAACGTAAATTGTCCTATTTTCCCTATTTCACCCCCAAAAAGTGTTAGAAAAATATTTTATATACATATTTGGTATCGCCGCGTGTGTAAATATCTGAACTATTAAAATAAAATGTTAATGATACCGTACGGTGAATGGCGTGAACGTAAAAAAAAAAAAAAAAAAACTCCAAAATAGATGCTTTTTTATAACATTTTATTCCCTAAAAAATGGATTAAAAGTTCTATATAAGCAAATATGGTATCATTAAAAAGTACAGATCACGGTGCAAAAAATGAGCCCTCATACCGCCGCTTATACGGAAAAATTAAAAAGTTATAGGCCTGAAAAATAGGGGGATTTTAAACGTACTAATTTGGTTAAAAAGTTTGGTTTTTTTTTTTAAGCGCAACAGTAATAGAAAAGTAAGTTATCATGGGTATCATTTTAATCGTATTGACATAAAGAACACATGTCATTTTTACTGTAAATTGTACGGCGTGAAAACAAAACCTTCCAAAATTAGAAAAATTGCGGTTTTCTTTTTAATTTCACCACACAAATAGTATTCTATTTGGTTGTGCCATACATTTTATGGTAAAGTGAGTGATGGCATTGCAACGGACAACTGGTCACGCAAAAAACAAGCCCTCATACTAGTCTGTGGATGAAAATATAAAAGTTATGATTTTTTGAAGGCGAGGAGGAAAAAATTAGAACGTAAAAATTTTATTGGCTGCGTCCTTAAGGCCCAAAATGGGCTGTGTCCTTAAGGGGTTAATGAAAACCTGATCCAGAGTGGTCTGAACCTCAGACTGTGCTTAAGGTTCACCTTTCAACAAGACAATGGGGGACATTTATCAAGTTATTAATAGCCTAAGCATTTTTCTTTGTGGGTAAGCAAATAGTTACAAACAGCATTACTAAGTAAATTTCATTTTTCACTTTGCAGTGGTCACAAATTTATGATGTGCAAAAGTCTTACGTTGGCAAAAAAAAGTAGCAAACCACTTACAAAAAGTCGCAAATCTGCTCCAAGTGAGCAAATTTAAAAAGTCACAAAAAAATCTCACAAAAGTCTTAGCTGTGACTTTTTTGCTTTGCTTATGTCCTCCAAAGTTATCAACTCCCAGTGTTAGTATGATAAATATGTAGCACATAAGCAAAACTAATGAAAAAAAAAAAAAAAGACTTCAGAACTTGCTTACCAAAGCAAACAATGATAGATGTCCCCCCAATGATTCTAAGCAACCTGACTAAGGCTGGGTTCACACCACGTTTTGTTAAATACGGTTCCCGTATACGGCTGGGAGGAGGGGGGGCGGGGCTTAATCGCGGCGCCCGAACTCAGCCGTATTCGGGAACCGTATATAATGTATGTCTATGAGCCGACCGGAGTGAACCGCAGCCTCCGGTCGGCTTCGTTTTCGGCCGTATGCAGTTTCCCGACCGTAGGCAAAAACGCGGTCGACCACGTTTTTGCCTGCGGTAGGGAAACCGCATACGGCTGGAAACGAAGCCGACCGGAGGCTGCGGTTCACTCCGGTCGGCTCATAGACATACATTAAATACGGTTCCCGAATACAGCTGGGTGCGGGGCGCCGCGATTAAGCCCCGCCCCCCTCCTCCCAGCCATATACGGGAACTGTATTTAACAAAACGTGGTGTGAACCCAGCCTTAGGGAGAATTCTGTGAATGTCCTTGAGTGGCCCATCCAGAGCTCTGACTTGAACCCAATTAAACATTTTGGGAGAAACCTAAAAATAGCTGTCCACCTATGGTCTCCATCCAACCTGACAGAGATTGGGAGAACCTGTAGAGAAGTAAGGTAGGAAAGTGCAGAATGATGGGGGAAAGTAGATTTTATTTCTCTTATTTTTAACATAAGGCCACAGCATAAAGACGTGCAAAAAGGATCTGAAGACTTTGATTGCATTGTAGATTCATACAGTTTTATACATAAGTCTTCAGTGTACTACCAACTTCATTGGAAGATAATTCATATACCAGTACAGTGGTCCCTCAACATACGATGGTAATCCGTTCCAAATGGACCATCGTTTGTTGAAACCATCGTATGTTGAGGGATCCGTGCAATGTAAAGTATAGGACAGTGGTCTACAACCTGCGGACCTCCAGCATGCTGGGAGTTGTATTTTTTTCAACACCTGGAGGTCCGCAGGTTGAAGACCACTGGTATTGGAGGTTGTACTCACATGTCCCCGCCGCTCCGGACCGTCACCTCTCGTCACCGCTGCCCTGGATGTCGCCCTCCATCACTGTCGCCATGTCCCCGGGGTGTCCCCACCGCTCCAGCAAGGCCTCTGCTTCCCCGACATCCTCGCTCTCCATCGCCGCCATCACGTCGTTAACGCACGCCGCTCCTATTGGATGATGGGACGGCGTGTGCAGCGACGTGATGACGACGATGGAGAGCGCCGACGATGCAGGGGATCTTGAAGAGGACGCGCCGTAGCCCCGAGGACAGGTAAGTGATCCTCAGCGGACCACACGGGGTACCGCAAACGGCTATCCGGTGGCAGCTGAAGCAGTCTGCGCTGCCGGATAGCCGTTTATACGATGGCCCCGACATACAAAAGCATTGTATGTTGATGCTGCCTTGAACATGCCATCGTATGTTGAAATGATCGTATGTTGGGGCCATCGTAGGTCGGGCGAGGGTCACTGTAATGGGGGAGAAAATTAGAGACCGTAAGAAACCCAAGCAAACATGCAGAACATAGTGCTACGTTGAAACAGTTGTAACCAGTGAGCCAGTAGTGTTATATAGACATATGGATAGATTACTTGATTGATGGGTCTAGAAAATCGTGTCTAATTCAGCTGTGAAGATGTCACGCTATCCTCAGAAAACATTACAGTATCAAAACACTCATATGTTTGTTCCAAATATCTCCTCCAATGTTTGATTCGCATTTGGAACAAATGTAGGACGCATTTTTTTCTCAGATTTAGTGTTAAGAAATGTTAAGAGTTTACATTATGATAATGTAATAATGTGGCCAGTTTCTGTTGTTTTGTATGATTTCTCCAGTAATGCACTTAAAATGCTGCATTTTGCCAGAATAGCTAATATGGGGATTACACTTAATAAACAACTCCCATTTCAGTGATATAATTGCACTCCATATAAGTTATTTACACAGGTTTATTTCACCATCTATGGTCAGTCATAAAAATGTGCTCACATTGTAACTAAATCTGTGATTCTGGTGATGGAAATGCCAAGTTAAAGGGGTATTCCAGGCCAAAACATTTTTTTTTTATATATCAACTGGCTCCGAAAAGTTAAACCGATTTGTAAATTACTTCTATTAAAAAATCTTAATCCTTCCAATAGTTATTAGCTTCTGAAGTTGAGTTGTTGTTTTCTGTCTAACTGCTGTCTGATGACTCACGTCCCGGGAGCTGTGCAGTTCCTATGGGGATATTCTCCCATCATGCACAGCTCCCAGGACGTGACATCATCATTGAGCAGTTAGACAGAAAACTTCAGAAGCTAATAACTATTGGAAGGATTAAGATTTTTTAATAGAAGTCTGTTTAACTTTCCGGAGCCAGTTGATATATATAAAAAAAAGGTTTTGCCTGGAATACCCCTTTAATATATTAGTTATTCCAAAACTAATATATAATTGCGCTTCCTCAAACCAATATAAATTGAGTAGAGATGAGTGATTTTTTTAAAAGTTCAATTTGGCTGGTTCTGGTAAAAAGGTCTGGTTCTGACCGAACTAGTTCTGTCCAAACGGGGACTTCATCACTCGCCTTATATGTGTATATATCACATAAAAGGATCATAAAAGCCCTGTATAACACTGTAAGGTCACCTAGGAGTCCAGCTATGTACTTATGAGCTGTTTTTAAGGCAAAGTTTTTTCAAAGTTATGGCAACGTGTATGGCTATGGGTAAACTGATGGTACCTGGTGGTTACTAACCAGTTCAATAAAAGCACAATGCAATGATAGATTATTTTTTTTAACCGCCTAACGACCACGGGTGCATATTTACGTCTGGCTGGTCTGAAGCACGCAAAGTTGATTGTGGCGTCTAAAATGGGCGAAATCAATGCCGGTTAGCTAAGCGGAGCTGTTCGGGACCGCCAAGGTTAAATCGCAGTGTGTCCCGAACAGCTGAGAGGACAGCGGGAGGTGCCTTACCTCGCTCCATGCTGTCCGATCGTCATTTGATTGCTCCAAGCATGAGATTCAGGCTTGAGCAATCGTGCGCAGATAATACTATGCTATCCTAGATCAGAGGATTGCAAGTAATAGTCCCTGATGGGGGCAAAAAAAAAAAAAGTGTAAAAATAGTAAATAAAAAAAAAAGTGAATAAATGTGATTTAATCCCTGCCTACGTAAAACTTTGAATCACCCCCCTTTTCCCATTAAAAAATATAAATATGTAAATAAAAATAAACATGTTGTTATGATTCGGCTAGCTGGATGTGGATCCACTGTGTCAGCGAGGGATTGGCGTGGACCGTGTCAGTGGACCGGTTCTAGGGTTGCTACTGGTTTTCACCAGAGCCCGCCGCAAAGCGGGATGGTCTTGTAGCAGAAGGTCGGGGCAGGCGGCAAGGTTCGTAGTCAATGAGAATAGCAGGAGATCTGGAACACAGGCTTTGGACAACACTAACGCTTTCTCTGGCACAAGGCAACAAGATCCGGCAAGGAAGTGCAGGGGAAGTGAGGTAATATACACAGGGAGCAGGTGGAAGCTAATTAGACTGATTGGGCCAGGCACCAATCACTGGTGCACTGGCCCTTTAAATGTTAGAGAGCTGGCGCGCGCACGCCCTAGAGAGCGGAGCCGCGCGCGCCAGAACATGACAGCCGGGGACCGGGACGGGTAAGTGGCTTGGGATGCGATTCGCGAGCGGGCGCGTCCCGCTATGCGAATCGCATCCCCATCGCAAATGTCAGTGCAGCGCTCCCGGTCAGCGGGTCTGACCGGGGCGCTGCAGAGAGGAGAACGCCGCGAGCGCTCCGGGGAGGAGCAGGGACCCGGAGTGCTTGGCGTAACACATGTGGTATCGCCGCGTGCATAAATGAGCCCTCATACCACCCTGTATACGGAAAAAATAAAAAATAAAGTTATAGGGGTCAGAAGAGGACAATTTTAAACATACTAATTATGGTGCATGTAGTTATAATTTAAAGGAGAAAAAATAAAGAAGGAGAAAAAAATAAAGAAAAAAAAAAATTGGGTATCATTGTAACCATATATGGTGGTGATATATGGTGTCATTTTTACCAAAAAGTGCACTGTGTAGAATTGGAAGCCCCCAAAAGTTACAAAATGGCTTTAAGGGATTAATGCATTTAAAAATTGTCCAAAAATGATCAATTTTTGGAGGCAGTGTTTATATACACACAGAGGTATCGAAAGAAACAATGGTTTTTACCTAGTGGCTCCTAAATTACTGGCCTAATCTTGATCCCTGGTGTATTAGGAGATACAGTTATTGCTGTGTCAGGTTCATTCCCTTACATTAACCATTGCTACATCTGTTCCTGGAGCTCCCCACAAGATCTGGAAATGCTCTTCCCAGTGGATGAACCATTAAAATTTGCCTGTAAGGGGGTTTTCTGTGTAAAACAAAATGATTGATGGCCCATCCACAGAACACCCTGATACCACTGCCAGTCAGCTGTCCCAGCAGTGGTGCTTTAAAAAACAATGTACAGGAGACGGAGGCTCCAGCTCAGAAAACCACTTTAAAATTGCTCAGATTCTAATGCGGACCCATTTTTCCTGCTCCTAGAATTGACTGTTTCCTTGCTGCCTTAAAGGTGTCACCTTTTGACAGGTGGTCTGGCTTGAATGGTCTGGCTGCCTGCTGTATAAAAAAAAAAAAAAAACATTTAGGAGCCAAATGTCTCTTTTAATAATCAGGATGTGAGTGGCCCATAACACACACAAATTTTCTTTACTTTTATTTCTGGTTCATACTGAGTTAATAGTGAACACATTAATAAATTAGGTGGAGCCGATAAGATAATTTATAAATAAAAAAAATATATACATTAGCAACATGGTCACCATGCACCATGGAGACAACATTTCTAGCTCTGGTGACCAGATCTTGCCCTACATGCACGTTTGGGCTCAAAACAAATCCCTTTAATTTCTATACAGTTCTGGAAAAGAATTACAATTGCATGACTACTTTGTTCAGCCTTTTAAACCAATGGCAAACCTTCAACTTATATTTAGCAATCTTCTAATGTTCTAGGTGAAGTTCCTTATCCAACCTAGAGGCCATTATAGAGAGAGTAACTATAAACCATTAGATGTCTGTCTAAAACAGAGCAATGAACAATTCCCCCCCCCCCCAAAAAAAAAAAAAAAGTTGCATAAGTGGGACATGAACCTCCGCTCGTGCTTGGATACAGTAGAATGAGAAGAGTGCATTCAGTGGAGAATATGCTTCTTGAAAAGAATGTTTATATATGGATTGTACAATCCTCAGTGGGTACAGCCAGTTCTCTTAATGGAAGTTAGAAGCAGAGTATATTTTTATTTAGCGAGTCAAAGGAGATCACTTTATTGTTTGTATATTGGCTGACTAGTAATATTTTGTAATGTTTTCTTTTTAGTTTATCTGTACTGCAGGCATAAAGAAGTAACAATAAATTATTAAATAATGTGGAACCTCACATTTGTGTTTTGTTTTTTTTGCAATGCTTGGATTTTATTTCACACTATAAAAACATGCTAATGTATGATTAAGCTCACCTGTGCCATTACATCTCCTGGACCGGTGGATATGTTGGGGGGCGGTTATGGAGGAGTTGGGGGGGCCTCCATACACAATAGATGTTTTTGATATTAATTGGCTTCAGAAAGTTAAACAGGTTTATAAATTACTTTTATAAAAAATCTTAAACCTTCCAGTACTTATCAGCTGCTGTATACTACAGAGTAAGTTGAGTTGTTCTTTTCTGTCTGACCACAGTGCTCTCTGCTGACACCTCTGTCCATGTCAGGAAGTGTCCAGAGTAGAAGCAAATCCCCATAGCAAACTACTTCGGCTGCGGACAGTTCCTGACATGGACAGAGGTGTCAGCAGAGAGTATGTCCATGTTCTGTCTAGGTGGGTGGGCGAGAAGTAGATGGTTGGCCAGTCCCACTAAAATTGAAGGTTTTGACTGACAATTTTTCTTATGTATATTACCGAACACAAGGGCCAATCTCCTAAGAGCAAATAACATAAAACATTTTTTGTGGATTAGAAAAGAGGTAGCATGGTATAAGATTTATAAAATGCAATACTTAATTCAAATCATATTACAAAGCTCCCTACACAGGACATGTTACAAATACTCAAAGGGGAAGATTTATCAAAACCTCGGAAGAGGAAAAGTTGTTGAGTTGATTATAACAACCAATCAGATTGCTCCTTTCATTTTTCAGAGGCCTTTGTAAAAATGAAAGAAGAGATCTGATTGGTTGCTATGGGCAACTCAGCAACATTTCCTCTGGACAGGTTTTGATAAATCTTCCCCTTGGAATATTTGCAACATGTCCTGCGTAGGGAGCTTTGTAATATGATTTGAATAAAGTATTGCATTTTATAAATCTTATACCATGCTTCCTCTTTTCTAATCCACAAAAATGTTTTCTGTTATTTGCTCTTATGAGATTGGCCCTTGTGTTCGGTAATATACATAAGAAAAATTGTTACTCAAAACCTTTAATTTTAGTGGGACTAGCCAACCATCTACTTCTCGCCCACCCACCTAGACAGGACATGTCAAGGAAGATAAAGAACAGGGAGTTATATTTCAATTCCCTAATCGTTTTGTTCTAGACAAAATAAGACCACGCCAAGCATGCATATTTATTGCAGAATCAGGAGAAATAGCGGTCATCTGACGCATTTGGGTTTTGAGGAGTAGTATACAAAGGACCACACACTAACAAGAAAACCCAGCATAAGTCAATTACAGTATTAGTATATCTGTACATGCTTTGATATTTACAATGTCCTTTTCTTTTCATTTCTAGCCCAGTTACCAGGAACATCTGCTGTCCGAATTGCCTCTTTACGTGATCTACCTGAAAAGTTACAAGATTTGTACCAGCAGGGCTTCACTGTGGTTGCAATACACCCATTTGTTCAGTCCATTGAAGGAAATGAGAGGATTCCTCAAGAGGAGATGTTCCGCGTAGTCCTCATAAAGAAAACTGAAAGGTAAGTAAATATAGTTTGTCATAACTTGGGTCTTGGTGCCTTCATGGCATATTGTATATCTATGGAGAAATTGGATGACATACGTATTGACTAAGGTCTCAGTTGAGGGCTGAAACATGTAAGCTGCTACCTGTCCTGTTTCTATAAATGGATTTTAGAGGAAAGCTTAAAAAAACTTCAAGCTTCAAATTTTATAGGATGCTGGGCTAAGTAGTCAAGTGGGTAACCCAATGGACAGCAATCTCTGTATACACACTATATAAATAGATAGCTGTCAATCATTGACTAAGACCTCCCGCTTGGCTACGTAGTCTAGGATGCTATCTCTAATTTCATGAACCATTTAATATTTATTGGTTTGGTATTATGCCAAAAGAACTATGAGGTCATAATTGTATACGTATACTATACTCCCCTGTAACCTCCCAGGCTGCGTCTTTGTGCTGTTTCTCTTTGGCTCTAATTAAGTTGTTCAATAAAAAATTATGAAATGCCAATGTATCCTGAAACTTTCTCTGCTAAAGTATATATCAATCTTAGAGGCATCTCCTGCTTTATAACAGTTGAGGTTTTTACAGTTTATTTAAAGGGAACTTGTCAACTGTTGAGTCTAAACCACCAGTACTATGTCATGTGACTCTATAAATGCTCTACCAGGATGACTGATCAGAAGTGGTGCAGAATTTTACTTTTGACCATGTGCACTGCACAATTATCCCAGACAAGTCAAATAGGCTGAGCTGCTTTGCTTTAATAGTTCCTGCTGTAACCATGCCTACTGAGACTTTGACATCCCAAAGAGGCTCCAACATTACCAGAATCTCTGCTGAAATATCAGTTTATATGTCTACTGTTTTCTGTGGCAAGTGCAGTGAAGCTAAGCCAAGGTGGAGTGAGAGAGGAACATTTCAGCAGAGATTCTGTGTCGATCATGTTTCATTGGATATGATTACTTAAAGGAGTACTGCAGCCTTAGACAACTTATCATATGAGTGTCTGATTGTGAGGGGTCGGACCGCTGGGACCCCCTGAGATCTGAACAGGGAACTGCTGCAGCTCTGCGCAGCAAATGCTTTTGTTGTAGACCTCACTAAGAGGTTGACAGACACCCCCCTCCATTCAGCTCTATGGGAGAGGCAGGGATGCAAGAGCGCTACATGGAGATACCTCAGCCATAGAGATACATGGAGATACCTCAGCCATAGAGAGCTGGGGCCCCGTACAGGAAATCAGACACTTATCCTGAGGATAGGGGATAAATTGTCTAAGGCTGCAGTACTCCTTAAGGGACGGTAGGACAATGAGGTGCAGCTCTGTCTAGTTGACTAGTCCATGGTAATTAATACAGTGTGCACATGGTTGAAAGTAACTTTTTCCCACTCTTTCTTATAAGCCAGTATAACAAAAAGCATACTAGTAGAGCTATTTAAGATCCCCTAACTTGGTGGTGTTGGGAGTTTAGTCTCGGAAGTCCAGGATACAAGTTGCCCCTTCTCTTTGTTTTCCATTAGCGGTTATGGCAGCACATACTGTAAATAATATAGAGAATAACAATAAAAAAAACACCAAACTGAGGTGCCAGCTGCTAAGAGCAAGTTCCTAATTGGTGTTACAAATACTGTAGCAGTTTTCCTTAATGATCATATTCAGAGGTGCAGTGATAGTAACAGTGGGTGTCCTGTAGAGTAGCAGGGATGGAGCATTCAGTGCCCGCACTGTCAGCAAAAACTGTATCATCCAGGGTCATTTGAAGACATTGTAGATGAAGAGATTAACATCCGATTTATTTCCTGGTTCCTGGAGTCTGTAATGAAGTAACAAGTTTTATAAGCCGGCTATGTACTTAGCATTCACTGCTAATAATTGGTTGGCAATGTGAATATTATGATAATGAGCCTTAACTGGAGCTGCTATAAGATATGAAATTCTACTTTGCCCCCCCCCCCCCCCCATTGACAAGTTAATTATATTAAAATTAACCTTTCACTGTAGTACAATGTAGTGTTGTATATTAGCATTCTACTTGTTGTGTATTAATTCTTCTTTACAGAAAACCCTCAAGCATGCTGCTTTGATAAAGACATAAGAAAGTACTGTTTTTTATGTTTTGTTTTTTAAATCTAGAAGTATACACTAATAGCCTGATTCCAGTAAGTCTGCATTCACACAGCCGCCACATTTTAGTATCGGTACCACATCCACAACACCTCAGTTCCTTGGTTCAACCCCATAGTGAACAGTTATCTTAGTGTCATTTATGTAAAGCTCCTTGTTTGAGTCTTCATTCAGGATATCAATTGGGAGTGTTTCCCGATACCTATTAACATCTGAAGGCTCACATTGTTGCAAGACGAGCAAGATTTGTTATGGGTCGCCATGCCAATAATGATCCTGGGTCTCTACCGGGGGTGATTGTGATGCATGAACTAGCAGCTTTGTAGAGTCCAAATGTTACAGGGAGATTCAGCACCAGATTACACGCAAAAAATATATTTGAAATTGTTGAATATAGTAACCCCGAAGTATGGTGCAATTTGAGCGTGAATGGCTCTTGAAACACTAGAGCTCAGGGGCTACTGGATTTCAATTATTTTAATTATTTAAAATAATATTCTTTTAATTATTATAATTATTATTAATATTATTATTGTTACTAATAATAATATATATATTTTTTTTATCCGACGTTGGATTCCATTACCTTTAAAGGCTGTGATGCTACTGTATAGGTATACAGTGAAATATGTCACCCATAGACCCCCATTGTAAAATAAGAAATAAAAAAAATTATAAAAACACTGCATTATCCATTTTGTTACCATTTGAATCTGCATGGAAAAGCGTAGTTGAATACACTTTAAAAAAAAAAAAAAAAGAAAGTTAGGCAAACGCTCTTTTGACATATGCACGGTCAGTTAGGCCCAGTGGATATATTTGGTCGCTAAATGGTTTTTACTAGGGATGTCCCAATACCGATACTAGTATCGGGGCTGATACCCACATTTGCATGGTATCAGGGACTCGTTTAATGTCCCCGATACCAAAGCCGATACCTGCTGCAGTGCGGCCTGTCAAATGTTTGGCTCTGCTACCCCGTTCTCCCTTCCGCATCATGGCGCCCCATGGAGGAGCTTGTGACACACACGTAACTCTACCTCCTCCACTGCATCCAGTGTAACGCTACGGAGGGAGCAGAGTGACGTGTACATCAAATGCTCCTCCATAGGATGCCATGATGCGGACAGGAGAACAGGGCAGCAGAGCGCAGGTGAGAAACTCAAAAGGGGCACTACAGAGGGTGTGGTGGTTGGGGCTGCTGTCTACAAGGGGGGGGGGGGGGCTGCTGTCTACAAGGGGGGGTGCTGTCTACAAGGGGGGTGGGGCTGTTGTCTACACGGGGGCTTCTACTAATGTCTGCAGGGGGGCTGCTGCAAATGTCTGCAACTGTCTGTACTACCTACAAGGGGATACTACCTACTATTAAAGACAATCTTACAGCAGGGTCACCTGCACTAACTTGAATTTACAGGTAGATAGTGCAGGTGACCCGGTTTCTACCGCTGCTCACCATGTGAACATCAGCGCATTCGCTCTGGAGACATCGGTCTCGCAGCCAATGCAAATTCCCTGTTCTGCCCAATGGAGAAGAGAGAAATCTTGGCTCATACTACAGCAGCCGCCTCCATTGTGCACAACAAGGAACCCACATATCATACGGTAAGCAGCGCCAGAAACCGGGTAACAGATTCCCTTTAAAATCAAAGTACTCTTAATTGATATCTGCGAGTACTAAAATTAAAGTATCCGTACTTTTACTCGGTCTTAAAAAAAATGGTATCTGGACATCTCTGGTTTTTACCCATACGTATGCCAAAAAACTATATTTGGTATATTTAAAATATTTTTTTTAAATGTGGTATATAAAAACAGATATATACTATTGTCAGGTGATTTTTTTTTTTTAGCTAGATGTTTATAATTAGAAGAAATTGACTGAACATGACAACCTCTTCATAAAACAAAGTAGTCTCGGTAGTTAGTGATCACAGCAAATCCGGCTTTTGAAACACTTGGCGATCAGCAAATAATATCATTGGGCGAAGTTGCATCCTGTCATACATATCCTATGTAGTGGCCACTGCTTCTAATTTTGACTTGGATGACACTGGCCATACGTTATTTGTTTTCTGCTGAATGTAGGATTTTTTTTTTATCATAATTCTGTAATGTGTTTTATATTATTATATGGCTATTGTTGTTATACTTATTAAAAATATAATTATTAATAATTCCTGATGAATGAAAAAAATCCTTGACTAATATTTCACAGTTGTTGTTTGGTTTCTATTGACACTTCTTTCTTGTACGTTTAGTATTGGCTGGCTGTAAAACAAGAAAGCTGAGGTACTGTACACCGAACAGACTGGATAGCACCAGTAAAACAGTTTTCTGTTGTTATCACAAGGCTGTGTTCATGTAGCAACTAACCACGATGTATGAACACACTCTTAGGCAGTCTTTCAGAATTGGTAAAAAAAAGCTTTTTGCTAAATCTGTATATCAATATGTCGTCTTTCCCTATTGTGTTTGCTCTGTACCTATTTGTTTTGTGAATAGGCTATGATGTTTATATGTTTTGTAGCTCCTGTAAATGCATCACTTTGGTGGTAAATAGAACCCTTCATCGGGCACTTTATTACAGTGATGTATGCTCTGATGGCCCGTCTAGTATACCTCTCTGAGGTATAAGGCAAAGTGCATCAATTTTTTTTTGCTTTGTATATCAGGCCTACAAAGAAAAACAAACCCTTTTTCTCATGTAGAAATAGCTAAAAATGACAGCTATTACTTTTTGCCATTTGATCCATATTTCGTAATCTAAAACGCCTTTAGGCTGTATTGTTTTGTTTTTGTTTTATTGCAACAGCACATGCTATTGTGCAAATTACAAACCAGCTTTTTGTAGCAAAAATATTTGTATTTTGGCCTGTTTTGGACTCATAAAAGGACCTATAATAACCTTCTACTGATATAATAACCAAGATAAGCCTCTGCATGTAAGGCTGTCCTATGTTAAGCACTGTTATACACGGTAGCATCCTGGATCCTTACAGCCCAGTCTATTTTTCTTTCATCTTTTTTTTCTTTTTCATTCAGAATTGACATTATGAGGTCTTTGTAACAAAGTAGCAGTTTCCATTGGCCTCAGTGGGGGTAGCTCCTCGTCTCACTGCCAGAGTATTTATTAACGTAGACATTAAGATTTTGTTGGCTATAGTTTTTAGGGGATTTATTTTTTATTATACTATTCTGTTCTGTATGGCCTTACAAGTAGATCAAACATTGAAATGTGGTGATCCGCACTAAAATATATACTTAGGCTGGAAAACATTGCTACATAGTCCTCCACTCTTTTACTTGCAGTAACATGGTTAGGGGAAAACTATTTAGATAGAAAGGAATGTGATCATTTGTCTGGGGATTAGCCACACTGTCTGCCTTGTGCCCCCTTCACATACACAGGTTATCATTACCTGCTTGGACTGTAGCTGGGCTTGCTTACGAATGGATTTATATTGTGGTCCTCCGACTTATATCAGTTATAGAATACCTGTCACCAAATAATTTTTTCTAAACTAACTTAGGCTATGTTCCTTAGCTGTGTATCTTACTGTTCTTCTTGCTCACATAGTCCAATCTCCCAGCTCTTTGCAGCTGTCAATCAAGCACAGTGTAGAGAAACACTTCCTGAGTTTGGTCTCCCGCCATTACAAGCAGGAGACCAAAATCTGAGATTGTGACCAGATGGAATGTGTTCTGGCCTAGAGGAGAGACCCCTGGTGGCCAGAACTATACAGCAGAGAAACTAACATAAATTTTTTTATTTTTTTTTTATGGAAGCCAATTACAAAAGTTATTTATTTGGCATAGGAAATCAAATATTAAAAATTATGTTTAATGACAGTGCCCATGTAAATCAAATAAAACTATTTGTCTTTAAAGCTTAAACAGTTTTTTGTTTCTTGGATCTTGCACATTTCTTAAAGGGGTACTCCGGTGAAAACCTTTTTTCTTTTAAATCGACGGGTGGCAGAAAGTTAAACATATTTGTAAATTACTTCTATTAAAAAATCTTAATCCTTCCAGTACTTATTAGCTGCTGAATGCTACAGAGGAAATTCCTTTCTTTTTCGAACACTGATGACATCACGAGCACAGTGCTCTCTGCTGACATCTCTGTCCATTTTAGCAACCATGCATAACAGATGTATGCTAAGGGCAGCATGGTGGCTCAGTGGTTAGCACTGCTGCCTTACAGTGCTGGGGACTTGGGTTCAAATCCCACTAAGGACAGCAATAAATAAAGCGTTATTATTATTATAATAACGTCAGCAGAGAGAACTGTGCTCTTGATGTCATCAGAGAGCATTCCAAAAAGAAAAGAATTTCCTCTGTAGTATTCAGCAGCTAATAAGTACAGGAAGGACAAGATTTTTTAATAGAAGTAATTTACAAATATGAAAAAATTATATAGGTGTTTGCAGCTCACAACTAATACGCACCGAGGTCAAACTGGGCAAGCAACTATACCTTAATTGCTAGAAAAGGGAAAACCAAAAAATATACAATGTAGCCCGGACCTTCTAGGTGAGTAAATGAAAATGGATATACGTGGATCGTGCTTCAATAATAATCAATATTTATTATAAAATATAAATAAGATTCAGCACTTCTCACAGGGCCCTTGTGAGAAGAACATACATATTAAAAGGCAACCTAACAATGTATTTAGGCATATAGTAATTAAAACTATAATCCTGGCATAGGATAATAAAATAGCAGAGTAAGATCTGTACCAAACAAATATGTTAAGGAGTTGCTCTTCTGGGTATTTAGGGTAGATATGTCCCTTTTAGATACAGTAGCAAACAGTCTGTAATATTAGAAATTGTTATCGGTCTGTAAATGGTAACTCAGGCAATGGGTGTTGTTCCCGCAATGGTGTGCACAGTCCTCTGTGCGGCGCTTCCAATCGTGAGCCTGGTCCAGTAGTGTCTGAGTGCGGTGGCAGTCGCTAACGGCTGAGGCGCTGAAGATCGCAATGATGTCCGGGGACTGCTGGCGCTGGCGTGCGCTGGAGTTGGTATTCCTCACCGCTTTGCTGGTTGGTGAACAGGACCATGTACTGGAGGGCTGGAAGTTCACCTCGTGTTGCCGGCGTCTGACGTCAGCTTTGGTCAGAGCCGGGATGGCTACACCAGGATGGTTACACCGGAATGGATCTGAACTGCTGAACTGGGTAGGTAGCAGAATAAGAGCGCTAATAATGGTACAGTTCATAAAAGATAACTGGCCATGAGGTTTGGGCACAGTTCTTCGAGGGTAATATTATGCCAGTAGATAAACGACTAGACGCGTTTCAGGGTTGTATAATATAACCCTTTCCTCAGTAGTCAAGTACTGAGGACTGACGGACACTCAGCCATTGCGGGAACAACACCCATTGCCTGAGTTACCATTTAGAGACCGGTAACAATTTCTAATATTACAGACTGTTTGCTACTGTATCTAAAAGGGACATATCTACCCTAAATACCCAGAAGAGCAACTCCTTAACATATTTGTTTGGTACAGATCTTACTCTGCTATTTTATTATCCTATGCCAGGATTATAGTTTTAATTACTATATGCCTAAATACATTGTTAGGTTGCCTTTTAATATGTATGTTCTTCTCACAAGGGCCCTGTGAGAAGTGCTGAATCTTATTTATATTTTATAATAAATATTGATTATTATTGAAGCACGATCCACGTATATCCATTTTCATTTACTCACCTAGAAGGTCTGGGCTACATTGTATAATTTACAAATATGTTTAACTTTCTGCCACCAGTTGATTTAAAAGAAAAAAGGTTTTCACCGGAGTACCCCTTTAAGGGTCTATTCACATGTACAGTATACTGCACAGTTTTGATGCGCAGGATTTCAAGCTGTGTTCAGTCAACCAGTTTACATTGAAATCTGCAGCAGAAAATCCTGCGCATCAAATCTGTACAGAATACTGTACGTGTGATTAGACCCTAAAGCAGCTCTGTAATTGTTTATCTTTCTCCTTACGGCAATTTTATCTATGTCTATGCACGCGAGCCGAGAGAAGGAAGGAAAATATATGTATTTTCCTTCCCTAGCTCTAACCCCCCAATTTTTTTTTTATAACTTTAGCCCACTTATAAGTTACGGTAGCTGAGATGTAAAAGATGTCCCACAAAGTCAGCCTCTTGTTAGATAGAATCAGCTGATGGCTGCAGGTTTACCTTCTCTAACCCTCGGCGATTGTTGCTGGGGAAAGCCACATATGATTAGACATTTCCCTTTATGTTCATAGCCGCTCTCTGTTCTGGTTAATAAAGGTGGATCTGAGTGAAGTATTTCCTCTTCATATGTTCGTATGCCATAAAAGAACATAAGGACTTTTATGGCTATGTACTTGTGCTGTAGAGGTCCTTGACATGGAGGATACTTATTTGGTTACTGGTTAAAAAAGACCCCAGGGACCGGATTATGTGGTTCTTTGGGGGGGGGGGGGGGGGGTCTGTTTTATAATCTGTAACCAAATAACAAAATTTTTAATTTGTAACATTGTGCTAGCAAGTTTTTATTTTTCTTGATTTTCAGCCATATAGCACCATTATTTTTTTTGTGAAAGTAAATGACTAGTAACCACATTGTTTTGCCCATGTCTAGGGAGGCACAATGTGAAATTCATCCTAAACAATTTGCTATGCTTAAAGGGGTTTGCCCATGAAGTCATGAAATCTCATTATGGCTTCCTAGCCACCTTGACTTATTTGTGATGGTCGGAGAAAACAGCCAATAGTTGTGCAAATGGAATTTAGCCAGGAACTCAGACTGTGAACGTAAGTCCAGCTCACCCCGCCCTGGACAGATAGAGCACGGATCCAGGGGATGCTGAGAAAAAAAGAATTGTTTTCTACTACATTCCATAAAAGCACGTCAGTCAATTCAATCTTGCGTGCCCACTCATGTAACCCACCGCATGTTATTAAAAAGCTGCCGTGGATGAATGGATTCAGGCACCCAGGAATTGTACTACACACAGATTTTTTACAAGACACTGATTTTTTACCCCAAGTGGTCACTTGATAGGGCTAGAAACATTGCATTTAACAAAAGACACACGGAACTATTGAATAGTTCCCGCAAGCCAAAAATGAAAAACACTAGTCCATCTCCTATTGTGTTTACCTCTCCCTTCAGTATTAAGTTTTCATCCATTTGTAAAATCATTCATACCTACATGCCTATGATTTTGTCTGACCCTCATTTCACCTATGTGAAAAAAATCTGGATACAGATGTGTAGCTAAAAAGGCCCCCACAATAGGCCAAATTGTATCCCCCAGTCTTTTGTTTTAGCTCACGATCTATATCCTCTACTTGGCTGTCATATCCAGGTTCTTTCAAATGTGATCATAGTTGTTGCATTTGTTGCACAGTAATGCATGTTGCCAAGTCTTTCTCATCTTATGTTAAGAATACTACATATTTGATTAAACAATATATTAACTGTAATACTACCTATGTGGTTTACGTGGTGTCATGCACAGATTGCCACATGCAATATGTGGGCCCACAAATCCATTAAAAGTGAGACTCTGTAAACACTTATCTGACATCCCTCATTTAAGTGTCTGTCTATTGATAGGATTCAGATTATTGGGAAGACTAGATGGACCAAATGGTTCTTATCTGCCGACACATTCTATGTTTCTATCTAAGAATGTCTTTGCAGTTTCCAAACATTGTGCCAAGAAACATCATGGCAGCTTTTCAACATTATTATTTTCAGCTATTGAAAGAGTGAATCCGTCTAAAAGAGGAGGATACCACAAACAGAAGCTCCTTAATCGGGAGATCTACTGGATTCTGAAACTAGATACTCGAGCACTGCTCGGTATGAACAGACGTCAGGACGTTATTTTAAATTTTTAAATATTACTTTACTGTCATATGTTTAGAAATGTTTTGCCCTGTGTCTGTTCTTTCCTACCATATACATGTGTAGTTTTGATGTCTGGGCCCTTCTTATGTCCTTCAAATGTATCACTGTTTTGAAATATCTTTCTATATATTTTTATATACTTTAGTGAATTTATCCTTTTTGGACCAGGATATGTCCAGACATCTCTTCCTACATATAATTTTTCTCCTGTTTGTTCACATTTTCTTTCCAGGTTACTGGCCATGTGACCTGGGGATATTAACCCCTTCCATACTTCATGATTATCCACTGCAAAGTACATACATGATAAAATACTAATGTTTAGTGAAGCCAATTAGTATAAAAAAAAAGACACTTAAAAAATTCATATATATAATGCACAAGGAATCACAGAATATGGAAGTGGTTAATATCCCCAGGTCACATGGTCTGTAACCTGGTGTGATTGCCCCACCTATAAATATCCATGTCTTCCTTTGTATTTGTTGTATGACTAAGAGCGCACCTTGCGCTTGAAACGCATCGCTTACCTTGTGTCATTTTGTGTATTGTGTCATATTGGAATATATATACAATCTTTTATCTTCGCAACAGCTGGATCCGATCCTTTGTTTTCCCATAACCAGGAGCTATCTTGTTTACATAACTCTAGGAGTTGCATAACATCGTAGCTTACATGGCTACACTTTTTACACAACTCCTACTAATGTCAATGAAAGTTATGCAGATAGTGCAAGGCAGCCATATAGTCTGTTTTAAGCCCCCTGATCATCCTTGGTAGCCATATTTAGACCCTATTTAGGACATATTAAGGCCTTGTGGGCAAACCCCTTTTTAAGCGGATATTCCAGGATTTTATTTTCATTCGACTAGGCTACAGGGGCTGTAAAGTTAGTGTAGTTAATAATGTATGTACCTGTGTGTTGCGGTTCTAAGGTGATAATCCTGTCTGCAGCTCCACTTATTGTGGAAAATCCTGCATACTACACCAATTGTGATTTTAGAATTAGAGTAAAACAAACATGCCCCTCCCCCGACCATGTGCTCTCTTTGCTAGTCCCCAAAATGGCCACCAACTATATGAAAACGGAAGCAGGAATTTCAGGCAAAATTTATAGGTCCTAAATAAGTTTGTAAAAGCACCCAGAAACACTGATTACGTTTTGTACAACTATGAAATAATTGTACAAGGTATTTTGGCAGAAATGTCTTGTACCAGCAGTGTATACCCACCAAATATTATAATCACTCGGTAACCAGCAAAGTTAATAACATTTTAATAAAACATTAATTAACTAAACCAAATAAGACATACATACAAGCATTAATACAATAGTACATACTCTATGTTTAGCAAACTAGCAGGAATCTACCCAAGTGATACATGAAATATTTAGTGTAGAAATGATACAATCAATATACTTATCCATCCCAGTCTAAAGAGATGCTCTTCTCTTCAAGGAAGATTCAGAAGCAAAAAAAGACCGAGGGCCATATGGTTTCCTGTGAAACCCCCTAATGCTCCACCCCTTTGGCCTAATGTCCGCCTGCTCTCCTCACATAACCTGGAAAAACAGGTTCTTTAGCCCCGCCTACTGTGGCTGTATGTGACTAAGCTTTAGACCGTGGGGACAGGGAAATTTATACTAAAAGATGGATGTAAAAACACATAATTTCAATATCCATAACACTGTGTTTTATGGTGGTCTCGCAATTCTTGTGTGATCTTTGCCCCAATATTTATTTTTAACAGCATACATAGTGTGTATGCAGTGTGGCCTGAGACATTACATCACTAGTCAGGTGTTCAAAGGAGACTGTCTGCTTCAATGTGGGAACGAATGCTGGGTGGGAAGGAGATCATAGTTTTGCAATGACTGGAGGCACCCTGGTTAGAAAACACTGGTCTATTGTTCACAACAAAGCATCTAAGGCAGCACACCTGTGCTCCAATGGGTAGGTAGGTGGCTAATGTGTGGAAGGGAGTAAAGTGACCTCACACTTACAAACAAGGAATTGTGGGACTTATAGTTGAAGGGAGGGAACTAACAGGAAACTTCAGAAAAATAAATCAGCAGTGTTCTACTGGAATCACAACATTCAGCCCCAAGACAAGCACATATCCTTCCTAAGCATGTCCATTACTGTCTGGCAGGTATGTACTAAAATGAAAGGGGTATTCTGGCCTTATACATCTTATCCCCTATCCAAAGGATAGGGGATAATATGTCTGATCGCAGGGGTCACACAGCTGGGACCTCCGCGATCTCGGTGCAGCACCCGGCATTCTGTGGCAGGCGCTGCCTCCGAGACGTGACGTCATGGCCACGCACCCTCGTGACACGACACACCCCCTCCAAATATGTCCAGCGCCGGGCCCCCTGCGATCAGACATCTTATCACCTGTCCTTTGAATAAGGCTGGAATACCCCTTTAACATAGGGTGGAATAGTTGAAGTTGAGAGTATTTACTCTGGGCTACACTAAAATCTTTTGTAGCCCTACTGAATGCTTTAGTTCATAGGATGTGTTTTGTGCAATGTCATGTACTACAGCAATGGAATGAATTAATCAGTGATCCTACCACAAGTCTCCATGTAGACCTAGCTTAAGGCCGAGTGTAATTCGTATGTATTTTTGGATCTGTGATAAAGCCGCTAGTCTTGACCTGAACGGGTCCCTATACCAGTGATCAGGCCAAGACTTATGGCTGTAATACAGATGCAAAAATGCAGCCATAATGCACTCGTCTGAAACTAGCATTTGACTTTAACCTTTTGGGCCAGAACATATCATTGTAGTAAAATCATGGCCTTACTGCAACTTTATTTAGTCTCTGCAGAAACAAAAATAAAAAATGTGCTGTTATGGTACATAACTTTTCCAAAATTAAAGGGCTATTCCGGGATTTTAACTATCTTGCCCATTATGAAGAATTATGCTAGTTCTACTTTCCTTGCTGACGTTCGTCTCACAATCCTTTGCAGCTCGAGGCGGCAGCTGGTATCCGGGCTTGGCTATTTTTTTTTATTTCCTCACAAGCCAGCAACACTGATGATGCTTGCGGTTTATCTGTATGTCCTGACGTGCCGGTGCTCTCTGCGTTCCTGCGTTCTGCAGATTGCCAAGATCACGTGACGCCGATACGTCAGGACGTACAGATGGACCACAAAAGTCATCAGGGGGCTGGCTTGTGAGGAAATACAAGAAATAGCTAAGCCCCCTGATACCAGCTGCCACCTCGAGCCGCAAAGGATTGTGAAACGAACGTCATCAGAACCGGAAACACTAGACCTAGGGGGACCATATAATGAAGAAAAAGAAGACAATCCACGGCAGAGCGGTATAGAAAGTAAATGTAGAACTAGCATAATTATTTATAATGGGCAGGATAGTTGAAAGTTTGTTAATCCCAGAATACCCCTTTAAAATATTGAAATCTCACAGGGGGTAATGTTGCAGATTTATAGACTATTGGGGAACCAGCTGTGAGTCGTAGCTTGGGTTGTGTTTACGTGTTTACATATGCCAGGAGTGGTGTAGTACTGCCAAAAAAAATAACCCATGACATAATATCACATTGAATACACATGGTTATTCTTCTGGAATCCCAAAAGGGCTTCCTAAGTAACAGTAAACAACTCATGAGTATTCACACACAACTGAAATGAATAATGGTAAAAATGCAGAACCAATTGAGGAACACATCAAGGTTTGTGCCCTTTCCTAATTACTCTTTACCATTGCCATAAACCCTCTCTTGAGACACCTTCACTCCACAGAAACTTTTTCAGGTATTTGCAATTGGCTTGATATAGCAAACTTGCCTGGTTCTAAAGAGATCTCTTTTTATGTCTTCTCGTAATGACAGCTGGGAGTTATGGTTCCCGTCCAGCAGCTCTGTTTTAAAAGCAGTGCTCACCTTACTCCCTTGCCGCAGCTCCTGAGCGCTCATCAGGCTACCTCAGAGATGACGTGAGACAGCCACTTTAATGGTCTATTCACACGTACAGTATTCTTCACAGATTTGATGCGCAGGATTTCAAGCTGTGTTCAATCAGTTTACATTGAAATGTGCAGCAGAAAATCCTGCGCATCAAATCTGCGCAGAATACTGTACGTGTGAATAGACCATAAAGGTCCAGGTAGCCCTTTGGGGTCAACCAACAGACCTATAAACTGGCAAATAAAAAAACCATTTAAAGGCATTCCAATGCTTAGATCTTCTCTATAAAAAATCCTAACATGGACCCAAACATTTCCCATCTGGAATCCTCTATGCTCTCATTGTCCAAACTTCACATTTCATACATAGAACTGAAAAATCTTTTTAAGAAGATTACAATACTCAGACTATCCTAATTGTCACCAATTTGGCTGCGACCCAAAGATAGAAAAAACAAAACAAATCAACTCTTTTTAGGTCACACCTCAACCCTGCTTGCACAGTGGTCTACCTTTGCCCAACATTGAAAATGAACATTGAAATTGAATATAGCCACCCTCATTAGACTCTTGGGGAGTTGGATAAACAGGGTTCTCACCATGTGCATTATAACATTGAAAAAAACATCTTCACTGGTTGTATCTCTTTCCACTCTTCTACACTTTGACACCTCATATTATTTACAATCCACTTTTAATGACCATTTGAAAGGCTTGGAATTTACTGAGACAGAAAAAAACGTTTGTCATCAGCTTACATACTACATCTGGCATTAAACCCAATCCTACCTTACAGGAACATTGTGTTAATTTTTCTGGGCAAAACAAGGCATTTATAGCCTCCTACATTTGGTGAACCTGAAGCATACAGTAAATTCCCCCATAGTCTCCTTTCACACTATCGTTTTTGCCCGGTAGGTGATGCCCGGAAGATAACGAGAGAAAAATTTGTGCACGTCACCTCTTTTTCTCCCACTATCTTTGGCGCAATATTGGGAGTTAAAACTGACGTTTGAGAAATCCCATTCAAGTGAATGGGATCCTCTTTGCCCGTTATAACTCCCGTTAGGCTCCATTACAATAATGGATGTTAATGGCAAACAAAGAAGTAAAAAAGAAAAGCCATTAACGTCCATTTGTAACGGAGCCTCTAGTATAGTGTGAAAGAAGCCTTACTCTTCAGGATGGACACCTTATATATCTCCCCATACGCATGGGGCTCTATCCTTTGTTGATTAATCCTGACCCAAAATTCCTCAAGAGGGCATATATCTTCTTTACAAACTCATGTTTCTAGGCTTCTTTTGCAATAAAACCAACTTTGGTCTCGCTTGCTGGCCCACAAAGGTCCATATTTATCAAACTGTGTGAGAGAAAAATATATTTTGCCCATAACAACACATCACAGCTCATATTTCCCATCTTAAAGAGGTACTCCGGCCCTAGGCATCTTATCCCCTATCAAAAGGATAGGGGATAAGATGTCTGATCGCGGAGGTCCCGCTGCTGGGGACCCCCACAATCTCTCATACAGCACCCCCTATCATCAGCTTCATGGAACGAAGATCGCTCAGTGTCTGATGACTCACGATCACTGGGCCAGAGTATCGTGACCTCATGGCTCCGTCCCTCGTGATGCTCCGCCCCCTCAATGCAAGCCTGTGGGAGGGGGCATGATGGCCATCATGCCCCCTCCTATAGACTTGAATTGAGTGGGCGGGGCGTGACATCACGAAGGGGCGAAGCAGTGACGTCATGATACTCCGGCCCCGTGATCGTGAGTCATCAGACATGGAGCGATCTTCGCTCCGTGAGGCTGATGATAGAGGGTGCTGCATGAGATAGTGCGGGAGTCCCAGCAGCGTGACCCCCGCTATCGAACATCTTATTCACTATCCTTTGGATAGGGGATAAGATGTCTAGGGACGGAGTACCCCTTTAACAAGCTCTAGTAAAGTGAAAGCTGAGCTGTTATTGGCTGCTGTGGGGAAAATCACTCCAGATGCACTAACACACAGTTTCATAAAACCTGACCTGAATCTTTACACTGCCCGGTATCAAGAAATGACACTCAATATATTACATAGGGGACATATCTCTCTACATAGGAGTTTTTATGGGAATATGCTCCTCAGATACTTGTACTAAATGTGGAGATTTTTTTCTATCAAATGGAAGTCCTAGCAGAAAATGCAAAGATTTACTGAATTTTATCTGACCAATTTTGTAACCCAGGACCCAATGTGGACAATTTTTGATTAGAAATGTATATCTGGTAGTAAAAGCATCTGCATTATCGAGACATGGATTTCACCACATGCCCCACCATTAAAGATGTTCCAAGTAAAATTGCTCTTTTGCATGAACTGGGTGTAAACCTCTATCTTTAAAGAAGAAAAATCCCATAGCTTCTAGCTTCACAACCATTGGATTATTTTTTTGTTGGTTGATGGATTTATTCTAATAGTCTATGCAAAACTTCTGTTTTTGAACCATACTCCTGATGGGTTATGAACGGGATTCTCTCTCTTTCTTGTTACTGGTTTGTTACTTTGCTTGAATAGAAAAATTCTAATATCTAAAACTCTTAAGGAGGAGATTTATCAAAACCAGTGCAGAGGAAAAGCTGCTGAGTTGCTCATAGCAACCAATCAGATTGCTCCTTTTATTTTGCAGAGGCCTTGTGAACAATTAAAGAAGCGATCTGATTGGTTGCTATGGGCAACTGAACAGCTTTTCCTCCACACAGGTTTTGATGAATCCCTAAATTTCTAATAAAACCAATAAATAAAAAACTGAAAAAAAAAAAAACATTTGTGGTTATGTCTAGAACAACATCAACCACCATAGATAGGTTAGTCTGCCATTTTTAAATAAAAACTGGAAAAAAAAAATCACACTTTTAGGGATTGGCCATTGCATTACAGAAGACAAGTAATTGACACGTATGAACTCATGCTCAGAATGTTTTTGGGTCTTAGACAGAAACCAAGGAAACACTAGAGGTCCATGTGTTCTGTTGCCAAGAAGCAGGATGGCTTCTGGCGTGTCTAAATTCTGGAACATGTGGTTGGATGATGACATACACGCACATGCTAACTGAGGTCATGTGTATTGCATTTGGAATCCTTTTCCAACCACACTACCAACATGTTTAGTGATTATCTGGTTAATTGTTTGTTTTTTTGTTTGTTTTTTTATGTTTTTTGGGCATTGTTGTTATTTATTTTTTAGAGCATGTAGAGTCCACTATGAGTAAAAGCCCATGATCCCTAGATAAAGAAGTCAACCATGTGAATATCCTATCAGACCAATACAGGAAGAATGCGGTTTCCAGCTCAGCTGCATATGAAAGACATTTCATACATTGAAGTATGCAGAGGAGAAGGCATTTTAAATGAAAACCAAATGCTGTGCACCATGCTTACCCTGCATTAGAGGAGTGTGAGAATTCCAGCGTGCCCACATTACAATGTCTGCAGAACTCGCACTATCACATCCAGCTGCTAATAGTTTATTTGCTTCACTGCCGTAACTGCAAGCAGCTGAGCAGGAAATGACGCGTAAACTTAATTACAAGAAGTAGCATGTTGTTTCTAGTTGGAGTTTGCCTGAAGAATAGACCCAACAGTATCAAAGTTTGCAGTTCATACTGTGATGGGTCACGTTCCCGAGATACTATATAAAAACTGATTCATGTTTACACCGGCCCTGGAACAACTACAGAGTTTTACCAAAACGTTTTTCATAGGAAAAATCTGAAGTGCATGAATTTTATGGAAGACTTACGGTGGGTTCGCACGACAGACTTTCTGTGTAGAAGTACCGTATATACTCGAGTATAAGCCGAGTTTTTCAGCACGATTTTTCATGCTTAAAACACCCCCATGGCTTATACTCGAGTGAACTCTCCGCCCTCAGTGGTCTTCAACCTGCGGACCTCCAGATGTTTCAAAACTACAACTCCCAGCAAGCCCACTACAGCTGGGAGTTGTAGTTTTGAAACATCTGGAGGTCCGCAGGTTGAAGACCACTGCGGCCTTCGACATCATCCAGACCCCCCCCCTCACCCACTTTAGTTTTGTACTCCCCTCCGCTCAGCGGGACGTTAGGGTGAGCTGGTCCGGCCAATCTGTGCTGCAGGGACTGTCCGGTGGGGAGGGATAGTCATTCCGGGCTGTCCATCTTCACCGGGGGGGGGGGGGGGGCGCCTCTTCTCCGCGCTTCGGGTCCGTCCCCGGAATAATGATGTTGCCTTGACGACGACGCACAGGGACATTGCTCATGAATGTCCCTGTGCGTCGTCATCAAGGCAACGTCATTATTCCGGGACCGGGCGTGAAGCGCAGAGAAGAGGCCCCCCCCGGTGAAGATGGACAGCCCGGAACAACTATCCCTCCCCACCGGACGGTCCCTGCAGCACAGATGGCCCGGACCAGCTCACCCTAACGTCCCGCCGAGTGGAGGTGAGTACAAAACTAAAGTGGGGGGGAGGAGGTCTGGATGATGACGAAGGCCCGGGCAGTGGTCTTCAACCTGCGGACCTCCAGATGTTTCAAAACTACAACTACCAGCATGCCCGGACAGCCGATGGCTGTCCGGGCATGCTGGGAGTTGTAGTTTTGCAACATCTGGAGGTCCGCAGGTTGAAGACCACTGTTAAATCAGACATTGACAAGCGGTGATGATGAAGGGGGGGTGTGTGGGATGATGACAGGGTAATGATGATGAATGGGGGGGATGATGACGGGGATGATGATGAAGGGGGGATGATTAAGGGGGGATGATGACAGGCGGTGATGATGAAGGGGTGATGATGACAGGGTGATGATGATGAGGGTGTTAATGACGGGGGTTTGGATGATGACAGGGGGGATGATGTATTTCCCACCCTAGGCTTATAGTCGAGTCAATAACTTTTCCTGGGTTTTTGGGGTGAAATTAGGGGCCTCAGCTTATATTCAGGTCGGCTTATAGTCGAGTATATATGGTATACTAGGAAATTTAAGGTTTTAAAGTTTCTATTGTGCTCAGTTGGGATTCCGCTGGGTAGTGCACACTGTAGAATTTCCAATGCGAAAAATCCACATGCATTTAATGAGGACAGACCATAATTATTAG